>NC_053167.1:69077501-69380668 GCF_016835505.1 Polypterus senegalus
TCTGCTGAGTTGAAACTGGAAGGCTATCCTAGTATTTGGTTAGGAATAAGATGAGCACATTTGACAAGTCTGTATGTCAACAACAACAGCAACAACAACATTTATTTATATAGCACAATTTCATACAAAAAATGTAGCTCAAAGTGCTTTACATAATAAAGAATGTCATGACTACTTAGCCTGGACAGCCATTTTAAAGCATCGAGACCAACTAGAAAGAAATTTCTTGCCATTGCCCTGAAAAAAAGGAGAAAGTTCGCTGCCTGAATTGTGAAATTGTTGCTGCACTCTCAAAGCTGAGCTCACGGCATTGCTTTCATCCCCAGATATTTTTACTTATTTACAGTATATTCTCATTTACTTTTGCAGAATACATTGCACATGAATTAGCAGAATTTCATATGCTGTAGGTCCCAAGATAATAAACAAGATATGCTTACCGAGTACTCATAGCTTGTTTAGTCCAAACACAGGTGTATGAACAATCCTAAGTAATAAAACTAACCAAAAATGCCATATTGCCACAAAAAACACCCAGCTGCCACCAATGTAAGATGCTGGGTTCATGTGGTTATGGTTAGAGCCTCAGAAGGCAGGCACTTTATTACTACTGCTGCTAGTCACCTCCATTTACATTCCTTGTCTCGCTCCACTTTGAGTCTCCTGTGCTCCTCACGCAGCATTTCAAAAAGACTCCACCATCAAAGTAAATTGAGCTGTATTCATAAAAAACAGTTTTCAAAACAACATTAAAATATCAAATGTAGAAATTATAATAACTGTAGAAATCATTTAAATTAACAGTTCACCTTTACAATATAATATACTTCAGTTACCAAAGTTGTTTTATATTGTTAATACATAACTACATTTTTTACCTTCTCTTTAAAATATTACATTGTAAATATTACTTTATCTGCAGTCAAAACATTAATTAAGCATTAGGAAACCAGGAAGATGTCAGTTTGAAAATAGAGATTTCAAATAGCTGTGTCATTTAATTAAGCTGCATGTTTTTGAGGTTATCATTACTTACTTCAAATCAAATCCCATTTCCAACACTTTAAAGTACTTTTTCACTTGTCAATTAACAGTGAACAGAATTTAAAAAAAAGGAAAGGAAAGGAAATGTGCGGCATGAATTGCCCAAAGCAATGAGTACTGTGAATAGTTCAAATTGGTGATCAAAACAGATAAGAAGGAAAACCCCAAAGAAGATAATATGAAATTCTTTTAAACCTGGCATCTTTTAAATATTTGGGCTTAATGTTAGTCATGCATTAAATTATTAAGTCATTTGTAAGGTAATAATTCATTTAGATCTAAAAGATACAGATAATGTACAATAACATTAGTCAACATTATCTTTTGGTTGATTAGAAAATTGTCGCTGTACTGTACTTGAGATTAGGAAGGCAGTGTGGTACCAACTACTGTTGTTGCACCAAGTGCCCCAGCTGTACACGACCATGAAAAAACAACTTTGCCTACATTTCAGAATGCCACTTATCTACAGAAATAAGATGTGTAGCCATCACTCCATGTGACTTCTCATATGTGCAATAGTTTAGCTTGAAGTTGTATTCTATAGGGCAAGAATAATGGCTATCTGACTTTAGTACCTTTGACACCTGTATTAAGTCTAACAAACAAGATGTCGCTATTGCCAAAGTCAATACAAAGTGTTCAAATTTCTTTATTTGTAAACTTTAACAAATTTTGCTTGACACATTATAATTATTAAAACTGAACTTTAGCAGGTTTGAAGTGGAATCCATTTGTTTACGGTGATTCCAATGACTTACACAATACTATATTTTGCAGAAATATGATAAGAAATTTGATCAGTGAGAATAGCTCTTAGTTTTACTAATAGATATTTTTTTTCTTTATTTTACCCAGAATTTCCACTTCAACTAAATGATGTACAGTGTTACTTTTTTTCCCAAAACACTTTTCATTAGGAGATGCATTTCCTTTTTCATTGTAACTATGTATCCTTCTATTAATGCAGTAGAAATTTTTGGATTTTTTGGTTTTTTATGTTTTCTTTTATGTTTTTTTTTAATTTTATTTCTTAATTCCTTAATTGCCTATCCCTGAGAATATTTTAAAATAAATTCTTTTCGAATTATGCAGGTCAACCTCACCTACTGTATCTGGTATTTTTATTTAATTTTCTTTTTACCTGCACAGAGCATTTTGCACTTGTCTGTATTAGATCTTCACCCACTTCAGGAACACCACCTCCATTATTCTGAAATAACAAGTCTCCACTTTTTTTAACACTAGGAACTTTTTCCCCCATCCCCTTTATATGCACTCTGGTAATGGGTGGAGAAACACCTAAGTATTAACACAGTACAGTACACGCCTTCCCCTTAGTTCACATGGTCCTTCATTCACAGTGGCACATGGCATTAATGGGAGGGTCACCACTGACATTTTTCCTTTCGGATCCAGGGCAACACCTATTGTAGACTCATAGGAAACAGAAATTGTCGATGAGTCAAGATTTACTGAACTGCTCAAACATTACCTGGGCTTTCACGATTCACAAGAACTTGAAATCTCAGGTGCCGATAATGCTGGACCCTTATCCCTATCAATTTGAAATTGTATGACTCCATAGGATGTAGACTGAATGATTCGGTGGGTGACCACCTTGCGTTTTATCTACATACAGGTAATGGTGATGAATGCAGTTGTCAGCAGTTACTGCTTTATAAAACACTTGTCACTCCTACTATTGTTGCTGGAACCCATTTTATACCTCCAGTGTAATTATGGATATGCACAGGGTCTTGCAATTGAAATCTGTTTTTAGTCTTAGATTCATCAGAATTTGTGCTGGACCCCTCCCAGCTGCTCAATTTTGGGTAGTATTTTTGAGAAATTAGGAAACAGGTGACCCTTTAAGTATGTCTCCATCTTTCAGGCCTCCTTTATAGTTTGCACAATTTCCTCAGCCAATGCATTTGATGCTGGATGGTAACAGGAACAGCTGTGATACTGCATGTATTGCCTATTGCATTGCATCACACAAAATCATTAAACTGCTTGCACACAAAACATGACACATTATCTGATACACTCATTTCTGGCACTCTGTGAGTCACAAACAGATGTTACAGAGTTTCCACCATTGTTTTTCCAGAAGCCGATGTAGTAATATTAATGTATAGCCACTTAGAATAGGTATCTACCACCACTAACGACATCTTTCCCATCACAGCTCCTGCAAAATCCAAATGTAGACATGGCCAAGGTTTTACTGGCCATTCCCAGGGGTGTACTTATGCTTTAAGTAATGCATTTCATGATCCCTGGCATCTTGCACAACCTTCCACCTCCTGTTCCACTTTGGCATCCATATCAGTGTAACGGCCAACCCCTTACCCAGCCGGAAATTACACTACCAAGAATTACTGAGGCGAACCTTCATATACCCAGCTGTACCTCTAACAAATAATATTTTCCCCTCAATCGATGGTTTAAACACAAGCACACAAAAGCAGATATGTAAAATAGGTGTATAAGTACAGTATATTAAATGAAACACAATAACAAGAAATGCTAATTCCACATGTAGAATATATATAGAGATATGTATATCCCTCCACCTAAGCAGCAATGTGAAAACACCATATATACAATAACAAACCCTCCCTTGCCCCGTAACGTATAACAAACACAAAACACAAATAACAATAATGAATGAATACTGAAATGAAAATGAACGTGAACTTGAGTCCAGGTATATTACTGTCCTGAATACGGATGACTGATTAAGAAAAAATGGATGCGTTTGAATCTCCCGAATAACTGGAACAATCTTACCGTGTTTCCTTAACGTATGGTGTATAATGAAGTCCAACCCTGGGGTTTCTGGCGATGACTGAGCTGTAGTGAATGCGGCGGAATGAGAAACAAACTGGTTACAACGTGTGATGTGAAAAATAGCAGGAATTGATGGTATGTTGTCATTAAATGAAATCTCCATCTTTCTCCTTCCTCCTCTCTTTTCCTCTTTCCCTCCTGATTGTTTAAATAGTAAAGAGCCGGATGTAACTGAATGTGAACAGGTGCTTTCCATCCTGGGGCTGCGTTCTCTCTCCCTCATCTATCCCCTGTGCATTTATGGGGACAACATTCACTGACATACACATAACGAACAGTAAAAGGGTCAATGGAAATAACAAGCATTCAGCACACACATCGAATACATTATTATCATGTAGCCCAGCTACATCAGGTCACCAACAAATAGCTTCTTGGTGGAGCTTTCATGTGTAATTACCTTGGTAAGACTCTTGCAGAAGCTGAAGAACCCTTTCTTTTGCCAACATAGGAACCACAATTCAACAGTTCCACAACACACATATTCTGTGAGCAGCCAGTTCCTTTTTCTTCTGGACATATGGTGAAAAAAAGAGGACGAACATTTGTAATTGGCCATCCATTAATACTCGTCATGTCCCTGTGACAAAATCTGGTCCTTCACTTTCAAGACAATAATTTGCTCTACTTGAAGAGGTGCATCAAGAACATTTCCAACAAAAGAACCTCCAGAGGAGGTGGAGTAGCTAATGAGTCACATTTAATGGAAAAGCGACCTAATGTATCAACATTATTTAAATCTTTGCCAGGCCTGTGACCCAACTCATGATCATATACAGTAAGCCAAGCATTAAACTCCACCGCAGGATCTTTGGAAACAAAACCTGAGGCATCAATTTCACATTACTTAGGAGTTCTAACTGAGGCTTGTGGTCTTTATAAATGACCAAATGATACATTTTATTTATAGTAAAGATGACAGCCCATGCCTCTTTACCAATCTGTGCAGAATTTCTTTCTATTTTCATTAGTGTGCACAAAGCAAAACGTCCTGGTACTTCCTGTCCATTAGGTGCTAAAGATTCAGAAATGCTCCAACTCCATATGCAGAAGCATTACATACCAAGGCCAGCGTTTTGTTATTATCGTAAAGTGCCAACACACCTTTTTCATGAATCAGCTGTTTAGCTTGTAAATATGCTGCATCATGTTTTGCTGTCCACTTCCAGGTGAATGTTCTGTCCAGCTGCCAGTGTTGGGTTTCAAGTATAGTTGCCTTGTTTATTCAAGAAAAATTTATAAAAGTTAAGCGAGCATAAGGATGTTTGTAGCTGTATTTTGTCCTAAGAAATTTTAGCCTCTTTAATTGCTTTTACTTTTTCATTGGTAGTTCTAATTCCTTGTGAATCAACTTGAAAACCCAAGAAATCCATTTAAGTAGCTGTAAAAATGCATTTTCCTTCTTGTAGATGTAGCCCACGTGTGGAATGTCTCTGTAGCACCTGTTGCAGACATTATTTGTGCTCTTGCTCCATTCTTCCACGTATAGTAATATCATCTAAATATAGCTTTATGCCTTCTATACCTGGTAGCAATGTGTCCATGAAATATAGCAATAGCTGTTGACACCTCAAACTAAAAACAGTAAACTCTAAAAGTACAATAATGTGTGTTTATTGGTAACAATTCAGCTATTTGTAGTATGTAGCTGTTGATATGCCTGTTTCAAATTTAGTTTGGAGAAAACTTTCCCTCCATTCAATGATGCAAAAAGTTCTGAGACTGTAGAAAGGGGATAAACCTCTGGCTTCACTGCTGTATTGAGTGTACAGTGAAAGTCCTTACATATTCTTAATGTTACATCCATTTTGCTAACTGGTATAATTGGGACTGCCTATTTACAACAATGCACTGGTGTGAAAATTCCTTGCTACACCAATTTTCCTAGTGCTTTATCTTCTTTCAGATGTAAAGGAAATGGCACTGGTCGGGGTTTCACAAATTTAGGGGTCACTGAAGGGTCCACCTCAATTGCCACTGCAATTGCCCTCCAGTCCTTAAACATTTGTGCATACTATTGTATAATAGGCTCTGCTGAGGAATGTTTGATTTGGATAACCCCTGTTACGGTGATGCCTAGCACTTCAAACCAGTCCTGCCTGAGTAGACTGGAACCTCTGCCTCTGACTATGAGGAGTAGCAACCTGTGCATCTTATCTTGATTCTCCGCTATTAACTTGATCTCTCCTTGAACTGCCAGTGATGTCTGTGGCCACTGCCAAAGCACTGCCTTTTTGAGGCTAATTTGGGGATTCTCTCTATTTTTTGCTTTGACCCTCCCCCACAATAACCTATCATTTATGGGAGACGAGAGAAAGCTTTAGATTTATCAAAAATTTCAATCTCCAGTTTTCGACGGATCTTAACATTTTAGGGTCCTGATACCTAAAACATCAACATCTCAATGGTGGGTGTGTGTCTGTGTGTCACAGTTTCTTAAGGATGGTCTAGAGCTAAAACAGCTGGAAAAATACCAAACTCAAAACTTAAGCCTGTTATGAGATGACAATGCGCTGATTATTTTTGAGCCAAATTGTGCAAGAGAAAGAGGCACTTTAGAGGAACCCTCAAATGAATTTTTGATAATATCATAAGAATTATGGTAAATACTTTAATTCTGCCAATTAATTATGAATTCTTCTCATCAACTGCTATCATAACGACCTATTTTATGATCAGAAAGAAAGCATCAAAGCGGTAAATAATTACTGAAATGTTATAGAATAGTTTGGGTAATTTGGTTCCTAAGGCGCAAAGCCTACTGATGCTCACGTCCAAATTCTTTTATTAATTCTGCATAACAGGGCATTTTCCTTTGTCCTCCCACTGTTCATTTTATATTCAATACTTTCACTATTTTGCTGCTTGCCTCGTTCTGTCTGCGTTAATGATGGCAGCTTTACAGAGTTTTGACTCTTTCTGCAAACTCATGCAATGTGACCTTTCTTGCTGAACTTTGGATATAGAGCAGTACAAAACAACAAAAGTCACCGGTACTGTGTGGACTTCCACATCTGAAGCAAGGTTTGCTCTCAGGATCTCTGTTCTCATGTGGGAATCTGTTTGGCCTTATCTTCTGCGGTCTTGTTGGATGCACCTCCAACTGAGTAGTTGTGCTGTAAGTGAGAGTTTAAGGTAGCTTTTTCCAAAGCCAGCGCTTTTATCTCAGCCATTTTAAAGGTTAGCATCGACTCTCTGAGCAGTACTTTATCACGGATACTACATACTAATCTGTCTTGTAGAATATCTTTTATTGTTTTCCAAATTTACAGTGAACTGATGATTTCCTTAATTCTGCAATATTGTTCGCAATGGGATGACCTAGTAGTTGTTTGCAGTGATGAAAAAGAAACCACTGCACAATAGTAGTAGTGTTGGGTCATAATGCTTCGGCAAACATTCAAATAGTTCAGTATATGTCACTTGACTGTGCTTCTTCAATGCTAAAAGATATTTAAGTATTGAATGAGTAGCATTACCACACACACTCAAAAGGTTTGAATGTTTCTTCTTGGGCATTTCATGGCAATCAACTCTTGCCACAAAATCAAACATAAGAAATGCAGCACTGGAATAAAATGAGTCAGTGTTGTTAACTCTCTGTTAAGGAGTTAAGTCTTCTATGGGCCTCTGGGGGTCTTAATCAGGCCATATCCACCATTGTGCTGAAATAACAAGTCTCCGCATTTATTAACACAAGGAATTAAGAAGTAACAACCAGATTTTCCATTATTCACTTTTTATGTACTGTACTCAGTGCTTTTCCAATTATTTTTCCAATTTTGAATGCTAAAGATTTTTAAATAGTTCTTGCTGACTCCTCAGTATTTTGTTTTGCTTTCAGCCTAGTTCTGTCATCTGCAAATTTAACACATTGACTCATTATATGGCGTTTTAATTTATATTAATATACATAACAAAATTATGATTATTGCAGGATACCACATGTTATGTTGAGTATTTTTACTCATTGTCTTTTGCCCATGTAAGTTACCACTGTTGCCAATTGCTTCTAGCTTTGGGATTAATTTCAGTTTAGAACCATATCAAGGGTTATTAAAAGTCTAAGCAAACATTTTTATAAATTCTGTAAAATTCTCCTTATTTCACTGTTCACCCACCTGGCACCTCACCAATTTAGTGTTATTTTAGGTCAGAGGTTCCCAACTTGGGGTGCAAGATGGTATTTTGAGGATTGAGACAAAGAGGAAAGCTGCATCACAATTCACCAATATTGAGTGAGGTGTGTTGTCCAAATTTTTCGTGGTACAATTGGTTTCTTGCAGTGTTCGGTGCTCCTGTTCTATGATATGAAAAGAATCAAGCATTGATTTCTGTGCAAGCTCTGATCATGAAACATCACTGATTTTGAGGTTTGATTGAGAGTTTTGCCAGTGGGACATGGGGGAGTCAATTGGATGCAACACCTGCTGCTTACGCTCAACCTATGCCTCCTGCTTGCGGTCCCAGAACTATCACAGCAATTTTAACCGTGTGGTACATCTGCTTTTCAACTTCAGTGCAGGTGTAATTGGAGATAAAGCGTGTCAATAAAGTTTCATTATTTAACAGTGTGGCAGCACCCGTTAATCACGGTGGTTTCCAATCTCCCAAATCCCTTGATTGTTGATCGTCTGTCATTTCCCTGTGATGCTTGATGTCTCAAAAGATACTCCAACCCACAAATTGGACAGCGAACAATGAGTATCTAAGTTTCATGGGGGGCACAAGTATAATATCACAGAAATTTATAAAGGTAACCTTTTTAATTAAATTAATTAATTAAAATTTTATGCTGAGTTAAAAGCTTTTTTTTTTTTTTTTGAGTTCAATTTGCTCACCCGCACTACTTTATATGGTTCAAAGATTAGAAATTTGACATCTTGACCTACAAATGTTATATTACTTTTGTAGGGGTGTGAACATAAATCATCTTCCAGCGGTGCTGGGCATAGAAAAGGTTGGAAACCACTGTTTTAGGTCAACCATTCTCTTTCTAAACTCTTTAATAAAACTATTTAAACATTAATTTTATTGGTAATTAATGTATTATATTACCTTGAATTACTAATTCTGAATTTTAAGAACACATGAATCAATCAATAAATAACATTCTAACATCTCCCATTGTTGAAGAAGGTGAAATCAGCACATAGATTTTTTTTGATAGATCCCTAGTAAGTGGAGGAAGACTACAGCTTTAAAAAATATACAAAAGCAGGAACAGTTAATTAAAGTTAATTAGAAAAAAAACATGCAACATTACATTGGTAACTAAAAAAAATGATTTTTGACAGTTCTAGGAAAAATCTCCAAAATTATATTCTGGTGCTGATTAATACTGAAACCCAAATGATTTTTTTATTAACAATTTAAGAAGCACAATGGATTCTTACCTACTACATGAAGGTGTTATTAAAATTTTTATAATTCACTGAAATACTGTAATATAATAGCAGTGAAAGCTGTTACAGTAGAAATTTTAACATCAGAAACAAGCTAGAGGCATCAAGTATCACAAAACTACTTCAAAACAGATGACATTAAAATGTTAGATCCACATTTATATTCTGGAATTAACTCTAGAGATTCAATTTTATTAACATCATTATCTTTAATATAATAGATGATGATAAAATGCTGCACCTTGTTTATTATGTTCTCAGGTTTCTGAGTGATTTTGCTTTCTAAAAATACATTTTTATTATTTTTATTGAGGATTCTACCATGCTGAATTTGGAAACAACCTGTCAGAAATCATAGAACTGGGTATGCCTGTTGTTCACAGAAATGACATCCATGAGGTGTATCTGAAATTCTGCCTATTTGATGTGGGTGGCAAATATATGTAATTTGACATATTATGAGTGCATTGTTCTGGTGGATATTCTGGATATTGATCGAACATTTGTACCATCCTGTGTATTTTGTGATTTATTCATCTTTTTACCAGATATGTGAAGACATATAACTTTGTTTATTCTGAACCTATTTTGACATCAATGTGAATACATCATTATAAACACTCCAGGCAAGGATTTTCTAATACTCAATCTTATTTACATTAGGTACTAAATTAATAAGTACACAATTCAGTGTATCTGATGAACATTACAGCCTTTCATGAATTTAGTTTTCATGCTGTGTCAGATTTTGTTGGCAGTTACAAATCTTTCTGTATGTCATATGAGACAATCTGAAAACAGTGAGCTCATTAGATTGTTTTACATCTAGAGAAATTTTGCTATCAATCTCAATTAACTTTATCAAGTGAAATTAAATCATTTTAAAGATGAAAGCAATATAATAATTCCTGCAGTGTCAAAATCTAAAAATAAATAAATAAAATGTAGCATATATATACGAGCAAAATACCCGTGCTTCGCAGCGGAGAAGTAGTGTGTTAAAGAAGTTATGAAAAAGAAAAGGAAACATTTTAAAAATAACGTAACATGATTGTCAATGTAATTGTTTTGTCACTGTTATGAGTGTTGCTGTCATATATATATATATATATACACATACATATATATTGTGGACTTGGCCCGGACACAGACAGGCGGACATGTTGTTTCTCAACCACCACACGTTTATTTACAATATTTACAATGGTCACACAGACCCTATTCAGTGCACAATCCCCAAATACACAGTCCTGGCCACAAATGCCTCTCTTCGGGCCGCCTCCACACCTCCTCTGTGCTTCGTCCTGCCTCCTCCCGACTCCAGCCCCGAATGAATGGAGATGGCCCCTTTTATCCAGTTCCCGGATGAGCCCCAGGTGTTCCCGGCATTCCTCCCTTGGCCACGCCCCAGCGTGGCCGAAGTGCCGGCTGTCCTCCCGGCAGCTATCCGGGTGCCGTCCTAAATCTTCTCCCCAGCACTTCCACCACACCAGGAAACAGGTCCCCAAGGCATTGGGGCGCCTCCTAGCGGTGACCACAGGCCCCTACAGGGTGAAGCTTCCATGCCCTGTACCCGTGGCCCCCAGAGCAACCAGGAAGGCGGCCCCCACGTGATCCAGGGTGGGCTTTGACCCTCTTCCGGTCCCTCACGGCGTCCCGGCCAGGTCGTTGCCCCTGGCATCCCTGACAATATATATACACACACACACACACATATAAACATATATACATATCTACATATACACATATCTATATATATATACATATACACATCTACATATATATACATATATATACACATATCAACATATATATACACATACATATACACACATACATACACACACACACATATATATATATACACATAGACACATATATATACATATATATACAGATCTACATATATACATATCCACATATATACACATATATATATATATATATATATATATACATATCCACATATATATACAGTGGTGTGAAAAACTATTTGCCCCCTTCCTGATTTCTTATTCTTTTGCATGTTTGTCACACAAAATGTTTCTGATCCTCAAACACATTTAACCATTAGTCAAATATAACACAAGTAAACACAAAATGCAGTTTTTAAATGATGGTTTTTATTATTTAGGGAGAAAAAATCCAAACCTACATGGCCCTGTGTGAAAAGTAATTGCCCCCTGAACCTAATAACTGGTTGGGCCACCCTTAGCAACAATAACTGCAATCAAGCGTTTGCGATAACTTGCAATGAGTCTTTTACAGCGCTCTGGAGGAATTTTGGACCACTCATCTTTGCAGAATTGTTGTAATTCAGCTTTATTTGAGGGGTTTCTAGCATGAACCGCCTTTTTAAGGTCATGCCATAGCATCTCAATTGATTCAGGTCAGGACTTTGACTAGGCCACTCCAAAGTCTTAATTTTGTTTTTCTTCAGCCATTCAGAAGTGGATTTGCTGGTGTGTTTTGGGTCATTGTCCTGTTGCAGCACCCAAGATCGCTTCAGCTTGAGTTGAACAGATGGCCGGATATTCTCCTTCAGGATTTTTTGGTAGACAGTAGAATTCATGGTTCCATCTATCACAGCAAGCCTTCCAAGTCCTGAAGCAACAAAACAACCCCAGACCATCACACTACCACCACCATATTTTACTGTTGGTATGATGTTCTTTTTCTGAAATGCTGTGTTCCTTTTACGCCAGATGTAACGGGACATTTGCCTTCCAAAAAGTTCAACTATTAGTATTTTCCCAAAAGTCTTGGCAATCATTGAGATGTTTCTTAGCAAAATTGAGACGAGCCCTAATGTTCTTTTGCTTAACAGTGGTTTGCCTTGGAAATCTGCCATGCAGGCTGTTTTTGCCCAGTCTCTTTCTTATGGTGGAGTCGTGAACACTGACCTTAATTGAGGCAAGTAAGGCCTGCAGTTCTTTAGACGTTGTCCTGGGGTCTTTTGTGACCTCTCGAATGAGTCGTCTCTGCGCTCTTGGGGTAATTTTGGTCGGCCGGCCACTCCTGGGAAGGTTCACCACTGTTCCATGTTTTGCCATTTGTGGATAATGGCTCTCACTGTGGTTCGCTGGAGTCCCAAAGCTTTAGAATTGGCTTTATAACCTTTACCAGACTGATAGATCTCAATTACTTCTGTTCTCATTTGTTCCTGAATTTCTTTGGATCTTGGCATGATGTCTAGCTTTTGAGGTGCTTTTGGTCTACTTCTCTGTGTCAGGCAGCTCCTATTTAAGTGATTTCTGGATTGAAACAGGTGTGGCAGTAATCAGGCCTGGGGGTGGCTACGGAAATTGAACTCAGGTGTGATACACCACAGTTAGGTTATTTTTAACAAGGGGCAATTACTTTTTCACACAGGGCCATGTAGGTTTGGATTTTTTTTCTCCCTAAATAATAAAAACCATCATTTAAAAACTGCATTTTGTGTTTACTTGTGTTATATTTGACTAATGGTTAAATGTGTTTGATGATCAGAAACATTTTGTGTGACAAACATGCAAAAGAATAAGAAATCAGGAAGGGGGCAAATAGTTTTTCACACCACTGTACATATCTACATATATATATATATACACATACATACATACATATATATATATATTTACATATCTACATATATACTGTATATAGCAAAATCCCCGGGCTTCGCAGCGACGAAGTATTGCTTTTAAATTTTTATTAAGAAGAAAAGAAAACCTTTTTAAACTGAGGGAAAATATACCAATAACTATCTGTTAAGGATCTCTTTGTATACCACATTGTCAGTTCAGCACTCCGGTTGTAATATGACCAAGCTGCGCGAGCTCACTCTTGAGAATGCAACGTATAGTTGTCCAGGAGAAAAGCAATGTTGCCTCAAATCAATGGCAACCTTTTGTAGGGTCTGTCCCTGAGACTTATTAATTGTCATCGCGAAGCAGAGCCTTACTGGAAATTTGAGGCATTTGAATTGAAATGGGAGATCAGAGGGTATAATGGGCATGCGAGGAATACATTGAGTGTGGAGAAACTCTAGAGACAGCGTGTGTATTAACTGTGAGTATTTGGTGGCAGCGTGACGAAGTTGCTTCCGCAAGACCACGTTAGCTGTGGAGCTCAGCTCGGAGCATATTCTTTTCCTACCTTGTCAATTGTGTAATGCGTTTTTGAAACAGGTTTGATGCATGGAAGTGATCACTCGTACTGCGTTCAGTCAGTTCACGTGAGCTGCTCTCTTGTGTAATGTTGCGATGTCCACAGCTTTATTTAATGTTAGCTAAGACCCGGCACTTAAAAATGTCTCGCTACAGCAATTTTTACTCCGTTACAAAGTGATCCAAAGTCTCGTTTATATGTCGTGTCTTCTCATTAAACTTGTATCTCGTGAATAAAGTATTCGACAAAGGCATGACAAACGGCAGCAGGAGCGTGTCCATAAACTTAATTTAAACTTACAGTTTACACCGTGCTTTGTTTCTGCAGTAGCTGCACTTATGAATAAGCTTGTATGCGTTTTTCTTCAGCGCTCTTCCTTGTTTTCTATGTACTGCGTTCACAGTCAGGTCACGTGATTATGTGAGAGGCGTGATGATGTGACACGCAACTCCGCCCCCCACGTCCATCGAGCTAAAGTCCACTACAGTATATGGAGAAAAATAGGTTCCAGTTATGACCATTACACGTAGAATTTCAAAATGAAACCTGCCCAACCTTTGTAAGTAAGCTGTAAGGAATGAGCCTGCCAAATTTCAGCCTTCTACCTACACGGGAAGTTGGAGAATTAGTGATGAGTGAGTGAGTCAGTGAGTCAGTGAGGGCTTTGCCTTTTATTAGTATAGATATACATATAATCTACTTCTAATAATTTACTTTTTACAGTGATGTAGTCGGCAGGATTTGTTTGCGTCAGGTCAACCTGACTGTGGTGGTGGCAGCCCTGATGGGGAAGATGCACATTTTGTGGGTTCAGGCAAGACATTAGCGGAGCCAAGTTTCCAAATTGGAACAATCCTTCTGGCCCTCCAGGTACTTGTATTGCTTCACCCTAAAGACATTTGGAGTGGGCACACATACTGAAAACTTTCTTGATGGGTATTATGACTTTGATGAGCAGGACACCAGAGGTTATGACAGAGTAAAAGCCAAGATCCTAGCCCACAATGGTGTGACTGTGGATCTGAAGGCAAGACAATGTTGAGAGCGGTATTTCAGCCTAGAGTAGCCAACTTGCTCCCAAGTGTATGAGCTATGCAGATAGCTTGGGTGCTGAATCAAACCAGGACTAAACACAGGTGGTCAAAATAGTTGGCTGTGCTAATTAATTCATTCCCAGAGTCTCTTGCCTGACTGGTTCGCAGGCATGCTTGGAAGAACATTGGTAGTCAGCAAGGTTGTCAGCGAGGATGGGAGGAACTGACATCAGTTATTCTCCTTTAAGCTTGTCCCTCATTTCTCCAAAAGTGCCACATCCTTGATCAATTTAACATAAAATTGTGCCTCTAACACAGTGGCATAGGATTATAAAATGATGGCTGCATGTCATGACTTAAAGCAGACCCTCCCTTCAGCACCTGTTTTGATAACTTTTGACTTTTCCCTCCCTTTTATCCTCCTTATTGATGCTTCAGACATAGGTCTAGATGCCATACTGGTGGTACTGAAACTTTGGTGATGTACCTGAACTGGAAACAATTGGATAGGGAGACCAGGCATAAAGCATTGGAAAGGGAAGCCTTGGCAATTAAATGTCCCATTTAACACCTGAGGTAGTACTTTCTCGGCCAGAGTTCACTCTGGTCATTGACTATGCAACTTTGTAGTGGATGGCCTCATACAAATAGTCAAATCCTCAACTTGCAAAATGTTTTCTAAGCTTCCAGCTAAACAAACTCAAGGTTTATCATTGTCAGGGATTCCTCCACGCCAACGCCAACGCTCTTTTTTGGATGCAAGACCACTCAGTTGATGCCGCCTGACCCAAAGGTTCAGGGCTTATGAGGGGAACATATTACAAACATGTGTTTGGCATATAACTTTAGGGCATGTCGTATGGTAATACCACTTCAAGTCAAGGGTTAGCACTGTTGTCTAATACGTCTCACTTCTCTTCAGTAGATCTGATGACCAGCAACAGAATGACAACTGATATCACTTCCAGGGTCTAGTCTCCTGAACCCACACCTTCTGCCTTGGCTTCCTCTGAAGGGGTCCCACCACCATCTTGTGACAGTCTACACTGGGACTCGCATCTGGAAAGATGAATCAACAACACATTAAACTCATTTTTGTTATTTTCAATGAAATATATGGGGTTTGCCTCAATATGTCCAATCCCTTTTTTTAACTCACCTTGTCTTTATTTCATATATATAGTACAAAATGTTTTAAGTAAAAATTGAAAAAGCACAACTTCTAAATATCTTCTTATACAGTAAATGCTGTCAATGATGTAGGCAGGAATTAAAAGTCTGTATGTCTGAAAACCGATCTAATTCATGGTGTTCATCAAATATTTGAAAATTAAACTGTGTGCTTCAATTTAAATGTTTAAAGTGTAAATATTCTCAATTGTAATAGAAATTTGTCATTTTTCATCCTTTGATAGAAGTTTACAGAAGGCTAGATCCCTAGCAAAGGATTACAAATTAAAAATAACATTCATAATCATTTACCTTGAAATAATTCAAAAATGATACCCTACATGCTTAAGTTTGATATTTTCTCTGTCTCTAAGTATGCCAGAGGACTGGAACTTTATGAAGTGGGGTTCAGCCTCACGTGGGGAAGCAAAGTGGGGGGCGGCTTGGGGGTTTTAGGAGGGGGAGAAAGACAGCAAGCTATCTCTAATCTATCCTTTTAATCCTTATAATTATAATTACCAATGTAACAATAGACTGCTTGGCAATAACCCCTGGAAAAATTGGAAATTAAGGTCAAAGCTGTCTCACTTTTTGTTAAGACTACAAAATGACATCAAAATTCAGAATCAATGTCTCTAAGATGGGACAGTTAACTTTGTGAGCTGGAATGTTAAAGGCCTGAATCACAAATTAAAAAGAAAGAAAGTATTCTCTCACCTAACAATCCTAAACACTAAAATAGTATTTTTACAGGAGACCCACTTACTAAGCAAGGATCAGTTCCGGCTGCAAAAAGACTGGACTGGCCAAATGTTCCATTCCAGCTTTACAAAAAAAAACTAGAGGTGTGGGAATTCTTATACATACGTAGAACAGTCTTATTTATAGTATCAGATGTTGTATCTGATCCTGAAGGGAGATACATGATTGTTATGGGTAATTTATTTAATTGTAAACTGATTTTGATAAATGTTTATGCACCCAATGTGGATCATAAGGAATTCATCCAAAATGTATTTTCATCCATTCCAAATGTGAACACTCATAAAATTATAAAGGATGGGGATTTTAATTGTGTGTTAAATCCAGACCTAGATAGGTCTCCTGTCACAGGGGTGATGATATCTAACACTGCAAAGACAATTACACAATTTGTAACTGACCACAACTTATCAGACCCCTGGAGATTTTTAAACGCCTTATCAAGCGGGGTCATTTTTGCTAAATCGCTTGTAATTTGACCTCTCCAAATTAGAATCATTGCTGTTATTGAACTATCTGGAGTATAAACACATGTTTGGTAGTAGTCAGAATCACTGTAGGTGTGACTGATCAAAAGTTATTCACATTAGAACTCACAGAAAAAATGAATTTTTTTGTTCTCGCCTAAGTTTTTTTGTGAAAATAAAGGCCTCTATAGCTGCAGTAGGTAGGTGGGGACAGAAACACACTATGTACCAACATAATAACTTGTTGACTACTCACATTTCAAATTTGAAAAGAATACCTGTAAAAATGACATTTTTACACCAGTTTTTATGTGGGCATATCCAGGTGCTTTTTAGAGGGACCTATGGTTTATCCATTATCCACATTTTCGAACGTATGGAAAAATTGTAATAACTTTTGAATGCTTCAACCCACATATATTAATGAGGGCTCTACTGAAAGCTTACACCTAAAGGAATATATATCTACATACAGTGTCACTCTATTAGTTATGGAAATTCATATTCCATAATAAAAACAATAAAAAATACAAATTTCAATATAAAAATAGTCAAAACAAGTCTTATGGGCTAAATATATATATATATATATATTTTATTTTTCATTTTTTTAATAAAATGCACACAAACTATATACATTTTTTACAAACTGTTACAATACAGCTCAGCGTTTTTCCACGTGCCACTGATTGTAGCAATCCCTAGCAGGCAGAAAGCACAAGGGCGTGTCACATGTCGCTCTCTGCCATTAGACGTCTCCTGGTACGATCGATCACTGTCACGCTGCGTACATGCCTCTATTACTTAATCGAGAGTGTATTTACTTTTATCTGTACTTTTATCCATATTTAAAATGCGAAAAAATCACAATAAACAACCACGCACCAAGTCTGCAGACTGGCACAAATGCCAGCTTCGCGCAGCTCCGATCGGTTTTGTTTACAAGTTAGCATGGCAAGTTACATATCGGCGTGCTCAGCTGCTCATTGGCTGTAAGTTTGGAGTGTCACTCACAGCGTCCAATCAAACGGGTAGATTCTACCAGGGCTTGGAGTTGTGCGTCATCGTTTAGCTGTCTGTGACACTCGTTGGCTATACGAGGTGCCAGTCACCCCCCAGACCCCTCGTAATTGGCCAACTTAGGTGTCAATCAGAAGCTAACACTTCCGTGTAACATGCTTTAGCATGGTTTTGCCGACAGAAACAAATTACGTCTGATATGACCAATAGAAATGAAAAAAAATGTTGGAGCTAGTCTCAAGTTAAGAAACGTTTTCTGGAGTTTTTGTTCCTTTGAGGATCTATCGTGTGTTTTGGACCTAATTGTTTTACTGGATTATATTCCCTGGAGCCTTACGGACAGAATGAGATCAATATTGCTCGGAAATATTGATGTTTGACTTGCAGAGAGCCTTCAAAGGTAGTCAAAGGTAGGAAAAGTCAGCTCTTAAAAGTATTTACTTCTCTGTAAAAAAGGATTTAGTGTCAGTGCTGTGGTTGTTGTGTGTCAAAATGGTTTATATCATCGGAAAGACGAGACTCAGAATTTTCATTTGATGTGTAGTATGTCGAGGTGCATGACAGAGGGGCATGCACACATGGTTGTGACATGATTGTGACGTCGTCCAATCGTCGTTATGTACCGAGACTGGTACGTGTGCATGTTAAGTGGTTTTAAACCCCAATTCAAGAAAATATTCCTTCTACTCACCAGTGTATCATTGCTACTCAAGAATTGATTATTTTTTTGTAGATAACCATTTCTTGCTCATGATTAAATCCTGCAAGTACGACTCTATTGTTATTTCCGACCATGCCCTTCTGATCTTGGAGATAAAATCATTATGCCCCCCCATACTCATCTCGCAGAAGGCGTCTTAACCCACTTTTATTAGCAGACGAGAACTTTACAGAATTTATATCAAAACAAATCAGTTTTTTTCTAGAGACAAATATATCCTCAGAGGTCTCTGCAGGCATACTCTGGGAAACCATGAAGGCCTTCTTAAGAGGACAGATATCTCATATCTTTCCCACAGTAATAAACTGGAAACTAAGCAGGTATCAAAGCTAACCAACAAAATTACTAGAATAGGTCAAGAACATGCCAGCTGTCCAAGTGAGGCTCTTCATATAGGAAAAGGCAGGCTCTGCATTCAGAACTCAACCTCTTGACAACTAAAGAAACTGAACAACTCATTTTTAAATCAAGATATCATTACTATGAACATGCAGAGAAAGCTAATAAGATTTTAGCTCAACAAATCCACAAGCAAGAAGTTCGCAATGCAGTCCCAGCAATTACCAACACAAATGGAGACATAATCATTGACCATAAAAATATAATGCAGACATTTAGAAACTACTATAAATCCTTATATTCTACTGTGTTTAAAGAAGACAAGACACAATCTAATGCATTTCTGGATGCATTAGAGATACTACAAATAGATACTCTTAGTGCAGTGGAATTGGATAAACCGTTGGCAGTATCAGAATTATTAGATGCCATAATGTCACTTCAGAGTGGGAAAACACCAGGTCCCAATGGCTACCCTGCCAAATTTTATAAGAAGTTCTCCACTCAGCTAGCTCCCCTCCTATTAGCAACATCCAGAGAAGCTAGAGACAATAAAATTCTACCCCAAACATTTTGTCAAGCATTAATCACCGTCTTTCCTAAACAACAGAAAGACGCATTACAATGTGCATCATACAGACCAATTTCACTTCTGAATAATGATGTTAAGATACTCTCCAAAGTCCTAGCTAGAAGGATGTAGAAAGTGCTTCTTTCAGTAAGCACTCAGTAAGGCTCAGCAATATCACAAGATCAAACTGGATTTATTAAAGGCCAACATTTAGCGTCCAATCTTCGACGCCTGTTTAATGTAATATACTCATTTGCAAAATTAAACTGTCCAGAGATTTTATTATCCTTGAATGCAAAAAAGCATTTGATATGACTGAATGGAACTACCTTTTCACTACACTGGAGAAATTTGGGTTTGGTCTGAACATTTGTGCATGGATCAAACTACTGTATACCAATCCAGAAGCTTCAGTTTGTATTAACAACATTAATTCAGACTACTTTAAACAAGAGCGTGGTACCAGACAAGGATGCCCCTTGTCACCACTACTTTTTGCAATCGTCATTGAGCCATTGGCAGTTCGCTGTCCAAATGCTTATGAGAAAGGGGATTATCAGAGAAGGACTTGAACAGAAAATTTCTCTATATGCAGATGATATGGTACTGTATATAACAGACCCACAAAATACTGTGCCTGCAGTCCTAACAGCACTAACAGAATTTCAAAAGATTTCTGGTCTCAGAATTAATTTGACTAAAAGTGTGCTCTTTCCAGTGAATTCTCAAGCACACAATATTAGATTGGACACCTTCCCTTTTATCATCGCTGATAAATATCTAGGGGTAAATATCACAAGTAAACATAATGCTCTTTATCAACAAAATTTCGCTGTCTGCATGGAAAAAATCAAGCAAGGCTTGCATAGATGGTCAACCCTTCATCTCACTTTAGCTGGAAGAATTAACATTGTTAAGATGAATATCTTCCCTAAGCTTCTCTTTTTATTTCAAAATATTCCAATATGCATCAATAAATCGTTCTTTAAGAAATTAGATTCAACCATAATCACATTTATTTGGAATTCAAAACATCCATGTATCAAAAGAGCGACCCTACAAAGACCTAAGGCAGAAGGTGGCATGGCTCTACCTAACTTTCAATTTTACTACTGGGCAGCAAACATACAAGATATAAAAACCTGGACATTGACACAAATAGATGAACATATACAGGCTTGGTCTGCAACAGAAATAAAATCCTGCAGTTCTATTTTATATTCCTTGCTTTGCATCCCAATAAATGCAAATTATCGCCAATATACTAATAACCCAATAGTGCTTCACTCACTCAGAATATGGAACCAATGTAGGAAGCATTTTAAGATAGAGAATCTTTTATCTGTGGCACCTCTGCATTAGAACCACCTTTTTCTACCCTCGCAAACATATGCAGTTTTTAATGTCTAGAAAACATTTGGGATTAAATCACTTAGAGATCTGTACATAGACAACATCTTTGCATCCTACGAACAATTAAATTCTAAATTTAACTTTTCAGCAACACATTTCTTTCACTATCTTCAAATTAGAAACTGCTAAACAGAACCTTCCCAATTTTCCTCACCTTCCACCTCCCTCTATGCTGGAAAATATATTGATCAGTTTCAAGGACATAGACAGCATCTCTGCAATATATAAAACCATTTTACAGTCCCGCCTTTCAAAGATAAATAAGGACAATGGGAAAAGGATCTCTCACTCAACATCTCAGAAAAGGAGTGGAAGGTAGCAATGCAGTGAATTCACTCAAGCTCCATATGCACAAAGCATACAATTATTCAACTCAAATTTATATATCGAGCACATCTGTCTTGCCTAAAATTGTCCGAAATGTTTCCAGGGCAAGATCCAACCTGTGAACACTGCAATCAAGTCCCAGCCTCACTGGGTCACATGTTTTGGGCCTACACCAGATTAATATCATTCTGGACCAAAATTTTTAAATGCCTTTCAGACAGCTTTGGTGTCACAATCCCTCCTAACCCATTAACAGCTGTGTTTGGTGTACTTCCAGATGGGCTTAAAGTGGAGATGGACAAACAAACTGTAATTGCCTTTGCTATACTACAGGCACACAGACTTATCTTGCTCAACTGGAAGAATCCTAACTCTCCCCTTTTAAGTCAGTGGGTAACTGATGTTATATACTATTTGAAATTGGAAAAAATATAATTCTCACTTAGACGATCTGTGCAGAAATTTTTCAAAACCTGGCATGTTCTAATCAATAATATTTTAGAATAAGCCTTTAAAGCACCGAGGAAGTAGATTATCTCCCTATTCTTTCTTTTTCTTTTCTATTCATCTATATTGACTTAGTAATTTATCTATTTACTTATTTTTACTAGGTTGAAGTTTTATTCTGCTGCCCATGCTCTCTTTCTCAGGGGTGGGGGTTGATTTGTTTTCAATTCTATTCTTGTAAAATTGATCTATTTGTATGGAATGTTGTGTGATTTCAATAAAATCAATAAAATTAATAAAAAAAAAGAAAAAATACACAATCAAAGCAGAACAGTCACATTTAACTAGCTGATAACTTACGTAAAACATGTCAAATCAAAGTCTATTGGGGCCATATGCAGTATATAACATTTTTCTCTACTGACTGGTGGTGAAGAACACTAAGAATACATTTCCATGTAAGTACAGTATGCATTTCTAAGATGTAAAGCAATAAGTTTATAAGAAACACACTAAGTAGCCAAGAATGGAAAGTACTAATATGAGGGATCTAAAAACACTCACGCAACAATAACAGTACAGCAGTAGATACTGCTAGTGTGCAAGTGCATATAAGGTATTATATACTGTTTGCTACTACCTCTAAAGGATGAAATGAGTTTTTATTATGCTTGACTGTTGTAGTGTTATGTTGGAAGCTCCTCTAAGTGTAGCTGATACAGTTGCTCAAAAGGACTGTCCCAATAAAAAAAATCATTTGTAAGTTTGAAATTTCTTGAACCTTCTGGGTGTGGCTATTAGAGGGCTAGGACCACCAGTAAAGAATCAGTTTTGTGAAAAGGAGGAACCTTAACCCATTGTAGCACATTAGGGGGTGAACCCCTGGGGTTGGTTGATGCTGCATGCACAACATCAAGTGTTCTTGATCATTTTTACTGAAGACACCTATTGTTTTAATCTTTACCATAAGAGTGTAATTTCCTGCACAATATATGGTTCAAAAATAGGCTAAAATTAGAGATTTTTGAATCTAGATGGCTACAAATATGGGTAAACCCTAAAAAGCTGGAAATGTGAAAAAACTAAACATCAAGATGAATCAAATGTTATATCATATATGGGGTTTCTCTCCTATCAAAGTTGGCAGGTCCTGGACCTCCAGATTATGCATATTTTTTCAAAAAATTTCAAAAAGTAAATTTTACTCATTTCATATGACAAGGGACTCTCAGCCATAGCCCAAAAATGTTTGCATGTCAGTTATTTGCACATAAGAAGTATGTACATTTCTATTCACTGCAGAATATTGTGATCTTACTTTATGGTTTTCTAGGATACCATTAAGCACTGCTTTCTGTGTTATGTCTGACTAGCAAAACACCCATGCTTCACAGCGGTGAAGTACTGCCTTAAAATTTTTATTAAGAAGAAAATGAAACCTTTTTAAACTGAGTGAAAAAATAGCAATAATTATTTGTTAAGGATCTCTTTGTATACCACATTGTCAGTTCGGCCCTCCAGTTGTAATATGACCAAGCTATGTGCTTAGCTTACTCTTGAGCATGCAACGTAGAGTTGGTCATGTGAAAAGTAATCTTGTTTCAAATCTCACAGCTTGGATTACTGCTGTCATAATCGGTTTGAGTTTCATGGTTTGTTTCAATTACAACAGTATTTGCAGGACTTGTGTTGAAGTGACATTCGGCATCTGTCAAGCGTTTTAAGCATACAACTGGTTTCATCAATAACTTCACATCCAGCTTTTGAGAGTTTAAACATTCATAAACATCAAAGTGTCCACTACTGAAATTGTCACCTGTGAATCTAAGATGTTTAAGAGGTATTGGCGGTTGTCGAAAGGTGTAAAATATTTGGCCATTTAAGTACACGTGAAAGCGACAACCGAACAATTCAGCGGCAGCCATCAACTCACATGAAGAAGCATAGGTGAAGGGCTTAAGCATTTCACTCTTATAGTGCTCCTGTGTAGTATAATTATCTCCTATACCGTCATCAGTCCACACCTTGAACCTGTCCCAGTCATTCAATACATAAGACACAATGTTCCTCTGGATATCAAGAGTGAGCCTGATATGGCCGTGCAATATGTAACAAAGAGAATGGAAAAGGTGCTATCTCTGGGCATGGAAACCACTCTGTAAGTGACAGTTCTTTGATTGATGGTGATCACCTCGACAGACATGTTAATGGGGTACGGTTGGAACGATAAAGGAAATGTTTACCTGAACAATGTAAAGTAAGTCTAAAATACCTACACAATAACTATAATCGTAATAAACAAACAATAAAACAGCGGAGAAGCCGTGGATTAAATAAAAAGGCTGCAGTTATCAGCAGGGAGACGTGAATCCCGTGGCAAGGAAGGGAATGTAGAGACCAGAGCGACGGACAGCCTTATATAGGCAGGCAGCCAACAACGTGGGAGGTGTTGGGATGGGGGACCCATCCGTACGTATATATGTACATACATAGGATTCAGTTAGCGTTGGGAACCCGCATACCAAATTTCTTGAAGATGGGCCCATAAGTAACAAACACCATTGGAAAGTTCAATATGGCGGCCGACAGTGGCGTTATACCACCAAAATAAGTACGTATATTGGTTTCGGTAAGCGCAGAGAAGCCGCCTACCAAATTTAGTGAAGATGGGGCCATAAATAAGAAAGTTCAACATGGCGGACGTTGTCGACTGTTATGACCATTACACGTAGAATTTCGAAATGAAACCTGCTTAACTTTTGTAAGTAAGCTGTAAGGAATGATCCTGGCAAATTTCAGCCTTCTACCTACATGGGAAGTTGGAGAATTAGTGACGTTTGAAAGTTCCATATGGCGGCCGACAGTGGCGTCATACCACTGAAATAAGTACGTACATCGGTTTCGGTTAGCGCAGGGAAGCTGCCTACCAAATTTCATGAAGATGGGGCCATAAATAAGATAGTTCAACATGGAGGACCGTTATGACCGTTACGTGTAGAATTTCGAAATGAAACCTGCTTAACTTTTGTAAGTAAGCTGTAAGGAATAAGCCTGCCAAATTTCAGCCTTCTACCTACACGGGAAGTTGGAGAATTAGTGATGAGTGAGTGAGTAGTGAGTGAGTGAGGGCTTTGCCTTTTATTAGTATAGATAATGTTAAGGTAGGCTTTAAGCCCCTTTGACCCTGTATTGCAACATCTGATTTTGATAGATATATGGATGGGTGGATTGTTTTTTCAAAAGGTAAGAAATACTTCAGAATAATAGAAAAAAAACATAATGTGTAGGCCTTATTGCCAGAAATTATTATCAGCTTGAACAGAATATAAGACCTTAGTGATTCGGTGACATGCAGTGTGTTCAGGCAAGCAATAAATAATAATACATTTTATTTATATTTTGCCTTTCCTATGCTCAAGGTGCTTCAGAGAGTCTCAGAAAGAACAGCATGGTATATGTAACATTGGATACAAATATTTTCATCATAGAACCCTAAAAGAGATAAATACAGGATATACAAAGCATTAAACAGAATAAAAGAAAATAAACTACAGTAAAATAACAAATTCAATACTAAAAAGAAAAGCCTTAGCAAATAACATCATTTGTGATATAACACACACACATTATCCTAAACTGAAAGAAGGGAACAATGCTAGGTTAAATTAAAAGACTTCTTAAATTAGACTAGTTTTAAGTTGTTTTTTAAAAGATTAAATTGAATCAGCTGCTCTAATTAATTTAGGGAGGTCATTCCAAAGTGTGGGCACTATAAGGCTGAAGGCCCAGTCACTCAGAGGGCAGGTTAGTGTGAGGGACAACAAGATTGCCAGAATCAGAGGACCTTAGAGGGCTAACCCCTTGTGTGACTGGTGCTGAGCTGGATCTGCTGTTGCCAAGACTAACAAACTCTTGCTTATCAGTCAGATAGGACTGGAGGGCAGTGCCAGGGGTACCCAGAATGTTCTCATACTGGACAGTAGAATGTCATGTTTGACAGTGTCAAATGTGGCACTAAGATCTAACAGAATTAATATACTGGTTTGTCCAGAGTCAACAGCCATAAGCAAATCATTAGTTACCTGAAGCTGAGCAGTTTCACAACTTGCTACACTCTGAAACCAGACAGAAATGGCTCCATCAGTTTATTAGAAGTTAAGGAATTAGTGAATTTGGAGGCTACAAACATGCTCAAGAACTTTTGACAGAAAAGTAAAGGGAGAATTAGGCTGAACATTCACCCCACCTCTGACTGCTTCAAATATCTGACTGCAGACATTTTACTTTAAAACAGTGGATTGATTTTAGTAGCAAGTTTGTGCATATGAGCTAAATAGCTTGATTTATTAATCTTACCTTACAAAATACATGTACATTTGTGAAGTCTTAGGTCAAACTGACTGGTTAGCTTTATAAATCAGGTGCCTGATGATGTGCGTCCAGCCCTGAAAAACTGGATACAGTACAGACACTGTAGACAAGATAAAGAAAACTAAGGTGATTTTCATGTACTTTCATGATTAAAGATTTTAGGCAGAGTTGTCCATCATCAGGGTGTTTTTAGGTAATAATTTGGGAATAACATCATGGGGTCTTGTAACCTCACATGGGGAAAATGGCATGAAGAACGGATAGCCTTATACTGAGGTATAATTATAGAAAAGCTCATCCATTTATAAAGAAACTCTGAAGTGGATAAATAATGAACTAAACAGGAAATTACCAAGAAAAAAGAGCTGAATAAAGAATATAAGATATAGTGCTTTACTGCCTTTGACTTTCAATATGGTTGTAGTTCTTCATGATTTTGTTTGTATTTACCTCATTTGGACTTTTGGCCTTGAAACTTGTTTTTGTGAATATATTCTCACCTTATCTGCCATGATTCCAACAGTAACTGGCTTTTTGCCCCTGGTCCTACGCAGAAGTCCTATGATGAAACTGACTCAAGTGCTAATCAGGTAACTCATGCTGCCCTTTTTATTATGGTTCTAGCAAAGATAGTAAAAATAAAGATCTAGATAAGCACCTTTAGAAACAGCCATAAGAAAAAAATGTAAATGTGCATACATGCGTTTACTGCCATTTTAAAACTAAGAGGGGTTGGGAGCCACTCCCACCATATGATGAACCACCCGGATTGTGACCCGAGTGCAGCAGGTGACACCTCAGCACCACGGTGGAACAGTGTGAGGTGTTTTACGGTGGCTGGAGTGCCAATCCTGCCAACAACCCGCAAGTTTTCAATGTTAGTTGGAAGACCTGCTTGCAGGGCTGGATACAGATTAACGTCATACTCAGGGTGAAGCAGTTGCAGGTTAAGGGCTCAAGGACCCAATGCATTAGAGTGACTTGTGGCATTTTATGGGATTGGAACCGGCAACCTTCCGATGCCTCAGAGCTACCATGTGAGAGACAACAGGTAAAATAAAAAAGCAGAAATCAAAACGACTGTACTCAGAACAGAAGACACTAGGCTTGTCTATGTTTGACACTCTACATTAGACTTTTACTGACCTTTTTGCATTTTCTCCAGACCCTCTGACTTTCAGTCTCATGAATATGAATTAACACTTTAATAATTGCCAGCCATGCTAAGGGCACTGTGTTTACAAATGAGCCCACTATTATAATAGGAGATAATCGTGAGTATCAAGGAGGAGGTAAAGATCTCAACAGAACAAAGAGTGAAGACATGTGGCTAATGGCTAAAAATTAAACCACAAAGATATAAAGAATCTGAGCCACTTTTATCAGTTCTCAAAAGCCTATAAAGTCCTCTTAGAGCCAAGACAGATTAGACAATAGGTACAAGAGGTCAGGTTTAAGTGCAAGTGATTCCAAACCATAAGTGCATATTCACACAGTATCCAGCTCCCATACAGTAGTCTCTCACCCACACATCTCACTTTAATAGTTGATTCTCTCTGCTTGAGCAGATGACTCATTCTCGTTTTTATATAGAACTTTGCTATTAATCAGAGCTAAGAATAAGAGTTTTCTTTTAAGCTGCAGAAAAAACAAATGACAGAAGGGTTCTTCTCCAGTTCAAAAAAGGTGAGGATACAAGGAAGGAACATCCATCTGTAAATCTGACATGCCTCCTCATTTAGATGAACATTTTCTATTGATCTTATTTAAAGTATGTCAGTCTAGCTAAGTATACTGTACTGTAGTTCTGTTACAGAATTACATAGTCATTGTTGTGAGGCAGGCATATTTGGTGCACTGGTTAGCAGTGCTATGTCACAGTTCTTTAACGTATGATTATTGCCTGTGTGGAGTCTGCATATTCTCTTGGTGTCTGTGTGGGTTTTCTGCTCACATTCCAATGCATGCTAGTTACATGAGGACTGTAAACTGGCCCTGTGAGTGAGTGAATCAGCTTGTTATTGTGTCATATGATAGACTAGCTCTCCAGAGTTCATTTCTTGGCTTGTATCAAGGACCAGAAATTGGATACTGTTTAGTTTGCTCAACCTTGAACTAGACTAACCAGTTAGAAAATGATTGGATAAAATCTTAAAGATGTCTACAGCAACAAACTAACTGTGTTATTATCATTGTACTGTACTTACTGTACATTAAGATTACATTTGCATTGTCAATACAAAAATATAAATAAATACAATTATTTAAAACTAGCAAAATACCCGCGCTTCGCAGCGGAGAAGTAGTGTGTTAAAGAAGCAATGAAAAAGAAAAGGAAACATTTTGAAAATAACGTAACATGATTGTCAATGTAATTGCTTTGTCACTGTTGTGAGTGATGAGTGTTGTTGTCATATATATATATATATATATATATATATACACACACACACATAAACATATATATATATATACATATCTATACATATACACATATATACATACATATATATCTACATATATACACATACATATACACACACACATATATACATACACACATACACACAAATACATATATATATACATACATACACACACACATATATAAACATATATATACATATACATACATATCTACATATATACACACACAGCTATTTCAGTATCAGTGCAATACGCTGCTTGTTAAAACGGATGACTCCGCTCTTACGTGCAAGTCTGCGTGGATATTATGAACTATCGTATTTGTTCAAGTTCTATTTAAATTTTAAATAGAAGGAATTTTTATTTAGTCGACAGAAATATCTTTGGTAGGAATGGTAAAAACAGACAGGAATATTATTCGTGAATAAATCAACTCAAACCTTAAACAACTTATAATATTTTGCTCTCCATAAAAATATATCCTGTCTAAATTATACAAGTTAGAAATAAAGTAAACGTTAAAAGAACAAACATTCAAATTTCTTTACTCTTATGTAATTTTATATAAAAATAAACTTAGATTTTAAATATCCCAAAAGATTTTGCTCTCCATAAAAATATATCCTGTCAAAATTATACAAATTCAAATATGAACATGCTGCATAACAAAACCTGGAAATATAAATAAAATGTGTTCCTTTCAGCAATAACAAATCAAATCATTCAGTTGTCTTTGCTCATATGTCATTTTAGAGCTGGACGCCTGGCATCTTTTTTTGGCCACAGGTTCGTTTCTGTTTGGTGTGAGGTTCTGTGTTGTGGAGATTCTCAGGATGGATTGCAGGTGCTCATCAGTGAGGCGACTCCTGTGTGCTGTTTTGTTAGTCTTTATCACTGAGAAGAGCTTCTCACACAGATATGTGCTACCAAACATGCACAAGGTTCGAGCGCATGTAGACGGACTTTTTGTTCTTCAAAGTCACCAAAGCGCCGTGCAAACTCAGTGCGCAGTGCGCTCAGTTTATCAGCAAAGTGCGATTTGGGAACACCGTAGTGACGACTTGGTTTAACATTACTTGGCAACAGGGAAAGTGGGGCAAGGTGAACTGGTGCATTTGTGTCTCCCATAAAAGCAGCTTCACTTGAAATCACTTTGTGATTGTGCACGGGTTAAAACGTCCGCTGAAGTGTCAGATTCTTATTTAATTATGCTGCTTTCTGTATCTTCTGCATTGCATTCAGGTTACCCTGATGTTTTGTCTCATAGTGCCGTCTTAGATTAAATGTAATTACAGCCACATTAGCTCCACAAATGAGACACACGGGTTCAGTAAACATATACTCAGCCTCCCATCGGTTTTAAAGGCTCTATTTTCAGAATCAACTTTTCTCTTCAGCATCGTGAGCTAGCTTCGCAATAACTTGCAGCATCATAAGGTAGACTTGATTAACGCGTAAGTGTTCGCAAGGCAGCTGAAGCGCTGCATTATGGGATCTGTAGTTTATTGTGTTACCAGCGCTTCATATACCCGGCTTTAATAACAATAATACAGTATATAAAATGATCTCGGGCGGATATAATTACACGCCGGGCGGATGAGTTTGACACATATGGACTAAATAGAACTTGAAAAGATATATTTTTCAAATGTGATCGCGCAATTCAGATAGAGTTGACGCACTACAGCCTGCATGCCTCAATAAGTCATCCTCCCTCGCTCTTACTTTTTACCGCTCATCTAATGAATACACTGAGTATGGCTTTACCAAAACAATCATTGATGGCGAATAAAGTATCCATTATTCGAGTATGTAGATCGGGATATATATATATATATATATATATATACCGCGTATCGCAGCGAGAAGTAGTGTGTTAAAAAGCTAGAAAAGAAAAGGGAACATTTTAAAAATAACGTAACATGACTGTCAATATACAGTATTTGTTTTGTGAGTGTTACTGAGTGTTGCTGTCATCAAGGATTTGATTATCATTATTTCTTTCAATCAGGTTCGTATTTGTAGGATGTGTTGTGTTCAAGTTACATTCCGTGTTTGTCAATCGCTGTAAAGATGACAGGTTTCATTCATCGATTCGTTTCTTACTGCATCAATAAACAGCTCGTCTTCTTCTTTATCTGAGACCTGACACACTGCATGCACGGGTTTTTTTTACACTGTCTTCCTTTAGCGGGACATTGACTTTTTCCAACGTGTGCTTTGTTTCCGCAGTAGTTGGATTTATGAATATGCTTATATGTATCAGACGCTTCATATTTTTGCTGCCTTTTCAATTGTGTAATTCGGTTTTGTTCAGCTCTTTGGAACTGTTGCTTTTATCTGTGCACTGCGCCAGTTCACGTGAGCCACTCGGTGTACATGCATCGAAGGTTCCCAGCTGTGCTGGTGCCATCTCTGCTATGTCCATGGCTGTATTTAATGTTACCTTAGTCCTGGCACTTAAAACTTTCTCTTGCAGTTTCGCTGAGTTTGTGTCAAACACCACCCTGACCATCTCATCTTCCTCTCCATAAGCACAGTCATTCACCCGTGAATATTTACCCGTGGCAGTTTGCTATTGGATTGCCGCTGACGGACGGCCTTATATGGGCAGGCACTAAATTACAAACGCCAGCGGCAGCCTGTCTATGAACTTAATTTAAAGTGTAGGTTTACATCGTGCTTTGTTTCAAGTAGCAGAACTCATGAATATGGTTGTATATGTCACTCGCTCGCTTCTTATTGTTTCGCTGCCTTCTCAATTATATAATGCATGTTTTCTTCAGCGCTTTTTTGAGGTCTTCCTGGTTTTCTATGTACTGCGTGATTACGTGGGAGGCGTGATGATGTCACACGAAACTCCGCCCCCACGGCGTTGAAGCTCATCTCCATTACAGTAAATGGAGAAAACTGCTTCCAGTTATGACCATTACGCGTAGAATTTCGATATAAAACCTGCCCAACTTTTGTAAGGAAGCTGTAAGGAATGAACCTGCCAAATTTCAGCCTTCCACCCACACGGGAAGTTGGAGAATTAGTGATGAGTCAGTGAGTCAGTGAGTCAGTGAGTGAGTGAGTGAGTGAGTGAGGGCTTTGCCTTTTATTAGTATAGATGTTATTTATTGCACAAAAATATTTTAAGAATTAATGAATAAACTGTGGAATGCCAATTCATCACAGATTACTTCCTGTCATGCCCCTGTGAACTGAAGGATGGCTGAGGCCTAAGAATTGTTGGGTTACCAACCTGGCGATTACCTGTTTAATTATGAACAAAACAAAAAAAGGAGCTTGCAAGGCAACAGAGCGTAAATAGTTATCTTGTGCAAGACAGTTAGTTTCTGTGTGAAGAATTGTCTCTCTGTCTTTCCTGGGTCCAAATGACAACCATTATCTGTAATCACCCAGTTTATATCTGCCTGCTCCTGGTAGGGGTGGTGCATCCAATATTTGGTGGGGGTGAGGTCAGGCATTGTTTCCTGGTGACAGCTCATTGTTTTAGTGAACACCAGAGATTTAATTAGTGGCAGCTCCCCTCCTGCCCAGCAGCATTAATGATAGGATTACATGAGTTTTTTGGGAGATCCTGGTGTGCATGCGTGACACCCATGATGATACTGGGATAGGCTCTAGCTGTAAGAAGCCACACAATGCAAAATTGCATTGCAGGCTCAGAAAAAGGAAGGCTAAGGACAATTAATATATTTAACATTAGTCAGTCAGTCATTGTCCAACCTGCTAAAAATCATAACTGGCCATACAAATTTTGATGTGTTTGAGCAGTCTGTATTTTTCTCTTTCTCACAGTTTGAAATGAACAATCCACAGTTTCTAACTAAGAAAAGTCTATGCATTTATTTAAATATCTGAAGATAAAACCAAATGCTGCTAAGGTATGCACAGGATACGTTAAAGGTATGCTGTTCTTCGTTTTGCTGAAAGGCCTGTGAAATCATTCTCATACTGCAAAGTGAGAACATCTTGCCTGAAGAAGGGGCCTGAGTTGCCTCGAAAGCTTGCAAATTGTAATCTTTTTAGTTAGCCAATAAAAGGTGTCATTTTGCTTGACTTCTCACTACATTCATAATGGCTAACACGTTACAACACCCTAGCACTTCATACTGCAAATAAACTATATGTGTTAATGTATTTGCACACAGAGAGGCATCATTTCTGCATTCTTTAAAAAATACCAGAAATAAATGTTTGGAAAACCTTATGAAATTGCTAATTTAAACACAATTACTGATTCACTAAACACTGAGCACAGTAACTACAGCTATAGTCTGAAGACAAGTCTGATGGTGCTGGCTCACTCATCAAAGCTTTCTTATTTTTGCAGCAATATGCAACTAATTTAGCTTATCTTAGCCTGGTGTCCTTCACACATCATTAGTGCTTTGAATCCCTCTACTGGTGCTTAGATCTTTTTTTTTACTTTCATCTACTTATGCTCTACTGGAAATTCAACAGCCTAATAGCCTGAATTATTTCCTTGATATAAGGGCAATCCTATCAATTTTTCCTATTGCACCAGGAAACCTTTTTCAATAGTAATGCTTTTAACCTTGATATCTTTTAAATCCATAACAATATTCTTGTGCTCACAGGGAATTCACCTCTGCTGGCATTTGGTATGTAGAATAAGTCACTGAATGCAATGGCAGGAAACCATCCTGCCACCCATGAAGGCAAGATTGTACTGTGCATGATGATGAAGGCTGCTACCACACACACTGCCACACTAGTGTGGACTTCCATTAGAGTACACATTATTTTTACTTATGATCATATCTTCATATAAATGTTTGCCACAGATTAAATGTTGCATTCAGTGCTTTGATAAGTATTATAATTAATTAGGAAGAAATATATTAATAAGTTATAGCCATTAATTTTTCTAACACATTTATTGGAACAAAAAGTTACATGGTGCTATCTCCACCACATAAAGCAAAAACCTGTAACCAATTATGGATGGGGAAAAAAATTGTATAACAGAGCACACCCACATTAAATCAATTCAGAGCGAGTAATGTCTTTGAAAACTGGGAGGAAAATTGGAGAGTACTTACAGATATCCAGGTAGACATAATGAGAAACTCCATATGGACAATAGGCATATTGGATACTGAACCCAGGATTCTGCAGATGCAAGATAGCAGTGCTAATTACAGTGTCACCATGCTGTCATCACAAGTTATGCTGTATGTATTGACAGATGTCATATGATAATGCAGTCAATCAGTCAGTCTATCCATCCATCCATCCCGCTATATCCTAACTACAGGGTCACGGGGGTCTGCTGGAGCCAATCCCAGCCAACACAGGGTGCAAGGCAGGAACAAAACCCGGGCAGGGGGCCAGCCCACCACAGGGCACACACACACACACACACACACCAAGCACACACTAGGGACAATTTAGGATCACCAATGCACCTAACCTGCATGTCTTTGGACTGTGGGAGGAAACCGGAGCACCTGGAGGAAACCCACGCAGACACGGGGAGAACATGCAAACTACATGCAGGGAGGACCCGGGAAGTATACTGCGAGGCAGCAGCGCTACCACTGCGCCACCGTGCCACCCATATCATAATGCGGTAACTAAAAATAGACACCTAAGTGTGTGCATGAATTGGCCTTGAGCTGGACTGTTTCCTAATCAAGGATTCTTCAAGAAATGGAATAAGTAGATCTGTAAATTTTATGTTTTAAAAAAGTAAACCATGCAATGAGATTTTATTCCCTAGTTCAAGCAAGTAATATAAACTGTAAATAATCATTGACTTTTAGGTCAATGTAATGCAAACTGAGCCAGCTGAAAATATGTATGAATTTGCAGATTCATTCAAAAGGCTGAATTTTAGGAAATACTTTTTTTTATTCCATTTCTACATATTTCTCCATTGCCGCCTTTCTCCACTGAAGATGCCTAGTGACAGGCAATGGAGGAAAAAGGCCTGCTGTCATTTAATCATATAATCTAAAGCATTGATTAATATCATTAAGTGCCTGTACTTTTCAGCTCAGTTATACAGGTTGAAACTTTGCAAGTCACATGATGAGTCAGAGTTTACAGAATTATATCATATGCTGGAAATGGGGAATAACATCTAGCACGGCTCATTTTTATAGATTGCTCTGCTGATACTGCATCATCAATTCTTATTACTTTTATGGACTGGCATTTGATGTTCTTGATAAGATTCTGCATCCATTATGGATTTTAGACTTTTCACATTGTAGAGGAAAATGAGTATCTAATCAGTGAAGATAAATGACCACCAAATGGATAAAAATGTACCCATTATTGACCAGTCACTGAAATGTGAAATTTTACAAATTGACACTCTAGTAAAAATCTAAAGCATGATTGTTCTAATTCACATACAGAGTTCAGGATGTGAGTGCCTGATGTCTAAAGACAAGGGCTCCTGAAACTGTGCATGCTGACACAGATTTCTTTATACTTGTCTGAATAATGATATTTTCGAACGGTCTTTGGTATTACTTTTGAAACAGAAAGTTGTTTGTCAAAATGACTAGAAAAAAATTAAATGATCTTTTGACTTTACTTGGATTTTAAAACAGTAAATGTACCCCAGTTTATCCTTGAAGAACAAACACTTTTTATGTATATTAAAGTGCCTGCTTTACCCTAAAACAAGTTTCTATGTCCCATTACTAACACAAGTTTGCACAACTGGGATTTGAAATATTAGCCATTAGAGGTGAACCATTGGGTGGTACAATGAAACATTAATAAAGAACAAGTATATTTTAATAAAGCTTCCTTGTCCTACACTGGACAAGCTTTGTTTCTACTGATGATAAGCTGTTTCTGAAGCAGAGGGCAGCAAAATTAGTGACACTGAAATGCACCCAGATTGTTCTTGTGATGTCAAAGGAAAAATTGTGCTTGGTTGTTAGTGACGGTCCATTAGCAGCCTAAGTGACAAGAGCCTCATTTCACACTCTTTCCTCTCACCCTTATCCCATAATGTTGATTGCACACAAAGAGCAAAGAGATCAAAGGGTAAAAAAAAGGTCAAAGCTTGAAAATTAGGGCAGCATGACTCCAAAATTGGCCAGGAGACAGAGATTTTAAAAATAAAAAAAATCTGCTTTATTCTTTATCTTGTCCTTTTTAAATCCTTATGCATTTCGATTCAGGCTAACTAAAGCAGGGTGCTAAGAATAGAATACTACAGAAAGAAATGAACATAAAAGTATTTTTTTTTGAAAGAGAAGGCATGACAACACTGAAAAGTTGAGAATGGTCTGTCAGCGCCTTCATTAATTTGCTGGGGAGTCTTCGATGTGTTGTGCAGTGCTCATTAGACTGAACATTGCAGCCAAAATGATGTCTGAACACGCTATGGAAAAATGAGTTGCGCTTTACAAATAGTGAAGTGTTATGAATGGTGTCCAAGTGTATTTTAAAAAACAGTTGACAGCACAGAGAACACACACATGGGTATTTTTACTCTAATACTTAAGGATCAGAATGAAAATCGGCAAACAGCAGAATAATCATGCTTGCCAAGGTTAGCACTGAAGTGCAGATAAAGGAAAAATATTGTCAATGAATTGTTCCTTTTATGCTAATGTTCGGGGAGTTTAGAATATCCATTATTAATCATTTTTATTATTATATACTGTAGCATTTTCTATCATTACAAAACAAATATGAATACTATATAAAACAATACAGTATACTGCTAGACGAGAACTTAGCTTACAAGATAATTTAATGTACAAAAACATATTAGGAAGAATTTTTAAGCTTACAGAGCTTGCCAATGTTGTGGGATTGAATCAGGATTAAAGACAATAATCAAAATGTCTGTAACAGTCAACTGATAATAAGATCTCGCAGACAGAACGTAAAGGTCAGCATTAGTATGGTAGGCACAAAAGCCTCCTTTTAAAGAGATGGAATGCCGGCTAGCAGATATAAAATAAAAGAAGGAAGGGAGTGCTTTCAAAGGCAATTTTACCATTATGATAGAGTAAGTCACACAGACTGACTTGCAGAGCAAGTCCCAAAGAATGGGAACTACAGGAATGAATAAACTTTTACTGACAGTTGCTGAATAAAGCATAAGGATGACTATACATAAAAACAGCTGTCACGCTTCTTTTACATCTGGTAAATTAAGCCCATTTCTAAGATATGAGGAGACATTGTACCATAATATTTTCAAACCTGCTTAATCAATTCAGTGTTACGGGGGCTGTAGCCTGTCCTGGTGCAACGCAAGGACCAATCTTGGACATGGTGCCATTCCACGAAACACATTTAGCCAGTCCAAAAACATGTGTGGTTGGGATATGGGAAGAAGGCAGAATAACCTGAAGAAAATTCACACAGTCATGGAAAGAACAGGCAAACACCACACAGATAGTAATATTCAAACACAGAACAGGAGATTCTTAAAGCAGCTGTGCTTACTGCTGATCCATTGTACTGCTTCAGGAAACTTTGCTGCATATTTAATAGCAATCAAAAGGATATTTTAATACTTTTTTGTCTGGTAATAGCAGTGTACTTAAGAATTTTTTTTTTCATGCAATGAAAATTAATATGATATATTGTAGTCTGTTAGGTACGCCATTGATGAAACCTGGGCAACATTTTCTAGAGTGTTCTCCGTCATTCAAATGATTTCAAACTGTAAAACTGTACAATTTCAAACTGTGCAATTATAGTAGTCTCAGTAATATATAAGAAACCCTGGTATTAAAAGCACTGAGTCTCCATCAATAAGTAGACATATGTGTCATTCAGAGTTTAACTTCTTGCTCTCCACATCATGAAATAAATCACAAGAAGTAAGCAAAATACTACATTCAAGCACTGCCAATCAAAATACATTAGTCTAATGCTCAGGCTTCTTTTTCAAGGCAACTAGTGGTCGATCAACTTCTTTTCAACAGTGTTTCAGCTTTACTGTGGTTTATTTAAATGAAAGCAGTTTCAATATTGATTCTGTGGCAACTGTGAATTGTTATGGAGCCTTCCTGATATTGTATGTGGTTCAGTACAAAGATGGCCTCTGTAACCTAAACTACATATTTTATACCCTACCGCGGGTATTAACAGTCTGATCTTTAATATATTTGAGTAAAGATCTGTTGAACTGGCTTCCTGGAAAGAGAATTCAACTCTAAGGTTGGCTTAGATGAGGGAGGGTGGCATTGTGTTTGGGTACGGTTATCTACGTTAGCAGATATGGAGTAACTGCCATTTGAGTCATTTTAAATACTTATTGGGAAATTATTTTACTTCTGAGGTAGGATACTTATGATAAACTATTTAATCATTATGCTTTTTTTACAGCAGCGAACCAGGTACACAAGGGCAACTTAGAATATTTTTGTTTGCTTATCACCATGCAGATTTTCATTTGTGAATGTTTCACACAGTTGTAGTTGAAGAACATACCTATTTTAACTTCTGTGGGATTTCCAGAGCATTACTGAACTTTTAATGGCATTAAAATTAGATGACAGAGCAGACTAGACAATCACACACTGAACAGAGCAAACGGCCAGAGTGTAGATACATGGCGAAACAATCTAAGATATTTGATAAATGAGAGGAGACTGTTCAGTCTATCAAACTCATTTGATTATCTAATAGCTATAATATCCCGATATCTCATCCAGACACTTCTTAAAAGTTTTCAAAGTTTCTGCTTCAACTACATGACTCAGCATTTTGTTCTAATTTCTCTTAATCATTTATGTAAAGAAATTCTTCCTCACATAAACCTTGAATACTCTTCCTTTTAATTTCTACTATTGTCCTCTAAGATGTGGTTCACTGTTTAACTGAAAGAATTCCGGTGGATTAACTTTGTTAAAGTTTATGGGTAGTTTAAAATCCTGGATTAAGTTCCTCTGCAGTTTTCTCTGCTCAGGATTACGGAAGTTCTAATCCATTAACCTGTCAGAGTAGGACATGTTCTTTTTTCTTGACATACACTTGGTTGGTCTATTCTCCAGAGCTTCTGGTACTACTATATCTTTTTGCAGTGTGGTGACCAGGAAAATCACAAAGCACTCTAGGCGTGGAGCATATTAAAGAGCCTTAGACTTAGTCCATACTAACATGGATACGTTTGAATGTTTTTTTTTTTTTTAAATGTTTCCATGGTCTGTATCGTTTACAGATTGTTTTCTAAAAGTTTATCAACCATACTGAAACACCCAAAAAAAAAAACCTGTTTTTTATTGGGCAGGCACAGCTCATCAGCCAAGAATGCTATTTCATTTCAGAGCAAACCTGAAGTACCGCATATATTCACGTGAAAGTAGGGTCTTGAAACCTGAAAAAATCTATCATAAAATCAGACCCCAATTTATACGCCGTTCAAAAATGCGACACATTTTTTTTAACATCTTCATGCCTCCTCCAATCTTGCACCAGTTTCTCAGACACATCGAATTTTGTTATAATAGCATAGTTAACAATTTCTTTCAATGACTTTTAATTGAAAACCAGATTCATATTTTTTTCTGATCGATTGCTCCATCATAGATAAAGGATGCTCTTACGATAAAGGTGTATGAGGATATGAGATACAAAAAACACAAAACAGTGCAAATGTCACTCCGGAATAGTTTGGATATTACTGTGTGGTCACAAAAGCACAATAAAGTGCTCTGTGGTTACTCTCTCAGTTGGGCGTTAGCATATCATAATCTCTTGGACCAATAGCATGAGTTTTCCACATTCGACTTATACAACCGACATTATAAAATACCAGAAATGATATGGTAAAATCAAGCCCTGACTTATCCGAGTATATACGGTAAATCAAAATGCTGACAGAATGAGGAAAAACAAATTGGACTTCTTCATGAGGACTATGAAGTATAACTGTTTTTAAATGTTACATAAGTATAAGGTTGTCAGAGCCTGCCAGAGCTTTGGAAAATAAAGACTGTGAGTCCTGCCAAAATAAAACCAACAAAATCTATGAGTGTTTCAATGCGCACTATCAGTTGGGTGAAGCAAAGCAGTTAGGAAACAATGTTATGTAGAGTAAAAATGAGATCACAGAGGACCAAACTGAAGTCAGTACCTAATCACATGACAGGATTACTCTATGTGTCAGCAGTCATTGATAGAGGGAACACACGGGTCACAGAAGAAATATTGGGGTGCCAATCTGGTCACTCCTTTAAATATTTAAACTTCCAAAATAAACAAATGTTCAATGCCACGTCAATTAATAACAAATAAAAAAGTCAAGTCTCCCATAAAGTGGTCAAAACAGTACGAAGTGGAAGCTCCAGTCTTTGGCCTGCTGTCTCTGGAATGAGAAGACTGTTGCCAGGGGCACCTCCACTTTATAGTGGAAAGACCAGAAAGGGAGGAGTCAGTTGACTTCAGTGGGCGGTGTTTCAGAAAAAAGGTCATATCGTCAGTAACAGTGCCCTCTCATGTTCCGGAATGGTAGTGCTTACTTCCAACTTGCCTGGAAGGTGAACGTCAGACACGCATGCGTGACACATAGTTATTGAAAATCTTTGTTTTCCATGTTTGGTTTGACTACAATTTTCATTTTATTTGTTTTTAACTGTTTTTGTGATATCACCTAATATTTTATCTCTCTTTTAATAGTTTGCTAGGGTTTGTTTTTTAAGAAGTATTTAAAACAAATCTAGGAAAAAAGTGTTGAAAATTACACTAATAGGCAACAGAAGTAATTCAACCTTTATCACATCTATCTTGGTCCTGTTTAGGGAAGCAGAAAACTGGAGTCTGTTTTGGCATCAATATGCAAAAAAAATCACAATATACTTTCCTCTATTGGGTCAATAATACTAACTCAAATGTATTCATGCAGAATGGAAAAGAAGTTTATGATATAATAGAACCCAATGGTGAACAATACTGTATAATTGCAAACAATGTAAAAAATGTCACTCATGCTGCATAATCAACATGTCAAGTTGTTCTGTTCTATGCTAACAACATCCCATAAACATGTACTTTTACTAAAATATGGTTAAATAAACCACCTCTGGAAAATGCTCTTGTAAACGAAAATGGAACGTGCTCAGATGCAAATGAGTACTTGAATTGTAAACCCCCACCTGTTACATTTACTGCACATTCATATTGGTGAATCATAGCTGAAGTACCTCAGGATTATTTAGCGGCAGTGAATTGAATTTGTGCTTGCTAGCATTTCAGGTATGCACAAGTACCAGGTTTATTCTCTTCTCAATAATGTTTTCACTTGCTTTTTTAAAATCTTTTACTCTTTAGTTTTACTTATCACTCATTGCATGCTTTTTGTTGATATCACATAAACTGCAATAGTAGCCAATGAAAAACCTGTTATTGGGCTGGACACATGACCAATTAATGAGGTGAGTAGGCAGATCTTTAATTCAATTGCTTGGGCGTGTCTGTGTGTCTTATATTTTTTTCACAAGAGTATTTTCCATAAGTGGTATATTTAACAAAACCGAAGTAAAAATACATGTCTTTTCAATGCTGTGAGCATATGACTAGATAATGTGATGTATTACTCATGCTGCATAATCCAAATAAGACTTTTTCATGGACTTTTTGATATTGGTTGCCATTGTTCAGTATTGGACACTATAGACCTTAATTATTTCAAAAACTTTGTCATCTCTATTCTGAATGAAAACATCAGATTAAATTTTATTTCTCAGCCATCAGTACAAACTGCATAGGGCAACGTATACAAAAAAATATTTTTGGGTGGGGCATTCTTTTAAAGGGAGCAGACATTATTAATATCTATTAGCTTTTTTATGATCAATATAAAGATGTAAAGTTTGAGAAATAGTAACCATTAAGTTTCTCAAGGACATAATAGATCATTTTTACTCAAACACTTTATAAATGTTGTCAGGGATTTTAGGCACCATATGCACTATAGGCTCTGGTGCCCCATAAACCTGAACAGGATTAAGTGGGTAAAAGAAATAGAAAAATGGGCAATGTAAATCTTCACAACTGGATGCATGTTTATATATAGTACAGTACACAGTGTGTGCCTGTGAATAAACTTATTTAATAAAGTAAATATTAATAAGGAATATCCCCCCTCTACTTTGGCATTGCAGTTTTGAAATTCCTACTTAGAGTGTTAAGCACAAGCAGTTTCCTTTTCCTTACTCATGGCTGAATGCAATCATTCTATGTGTGTGCTCTTTTTTGCCCTATTGTCCAAACAGAAGAGTTACTTTGCCAGTTCCAGAATGACAAATTACTCCTTGTATCTTAAATGGTCATTCATGGCAGACACAATGCATTCACAATTCATTCCACAAGAAAGAGAAGTATTTCTTTTTACTGTTTCCAATCAACCTCCTCATAATGAAGGTGGCGAAAAAGATTGGCAAGGGTGCCTCATGCAGTCAGGCGTAAGAGCAGGGTAAAAAAAAAAAAACAGTGCAATCTTTTGTTTCACTTTGAATGGGATTTCCAAGTGAAGAGAAATGACTTCATAACCATGGGTATTGCTATTTCAAACAAAATGTGACAAGAAACATTTCTGGGGAAAAAAATAACATTTGAATTGACAAATGCCATTCAGACTATTAGCAATGTGTATAGTGAAAATACCAGTGCAGCTGTGGAGTGTTAAAAATACTTTATTATTATTGAAGTTTGCCAATTCATTAACTAAAATATGGAAGCCGCCTGATAAATGATCACCTTTCATTTACTTAAACATAATGAAAATGATGCAATCATTAATACAGGTCTGTACTTCTGAAATCATACCGGTTAAATGATAAGGGAATAAATCCAGTAAAACACTTGAAGTGGTTTTGCATTCATTTCTATGTTGGTTTTAGTTTAATACCAAACATATATCATAAAAGAGGTTGAAAATACAGATAATAATTATATAAAGTACATCTCTCATTCAATACACATTACAAATGCATAGAGTGCATTTACTGTATATATGCATTTGTTCCATGGTGCTGTGGTATATGATGCTGCTTTATAGATCCAACATCCTTGGTGTGAGTTTTATGACTCAATTGTGTTATCTGTTTGGAATTGTCATCTTTGCTACATGTTTGCTTTTATGGGCACTCCAGTTTAACTTTCATTACCTGATGATAAGCATGTTAGTTTAATTGACAGTTTTAAAATGACATATTGTTGGTTTATGCATGTGTGTCTCCCACTGGTATAAGGGACACCTGCACAACCCTTGTGAAACAGGGGGGCCTCCAGACCCAAAGGCCCCCTTCATCAGACCTCTACAAAGCCAGCTACAAAAATGTGTATTTGATTTTTGAAAACAGGCTAAAAGAAACAATAAGAAAATGGTGTGTGGTTTCATAAGACGTCACAGGCAACAGACGAGTGGGCACAATAATAATCAAAATCTACATAAGATAGCTAGCATAAGAAGAAGAAGAAGAAGATGCTATCTGAGCAGTTCTCAAAAAAGTCTAGTAAGCAATTGGTACAACATGCCAAATTATATCAGAGGGAACATTTCTCTTTAAATCATCAGTGGAAGAAACAGCTGGTGAAATGCCACAAGTGTCATCAACAAAGTAGATCACATTAGGAGAATCCAGCATTGTGACAAGCTTGGCAGAGAAAGCTTGTTCTCCTTGTCCTTCCTGCTCATCTCTTCTTTTTACAGACAACAACAACAACAACAACATTTATTTATATAGCACATTTTCATACAAACAGTAGCTCAAAGTGCTTTACATATTAAAGAATAGAAAAATGAAAGACATAATTATAAAAAATAAATCAACATTAACATCGAATAAGAGTAAGGTTCAATGGCCAGGGGGGACAGAAAAAACAAAAAAACTCCAGACGGCTGGAGAAAAAATAAAATCTGTAGGGATTCCAGACCATGATACCGCCCAGTCCCCTCTGGGCATTCTACCTAACATAAATGAAACAGTCCTCTTTGGATTTAGGGTTCTCATGGAAGGGCCTGAATGATGATGATGGTCACGTAGACTTCTTCCTTTTAATCCGTCCATCATTGTTGGAGCATCATGAAGCTTTGAGTAGGTGGAGGTGGCGCAGGCCACCACCACAAAGAAACCGGAAAAAGAAACAGAAAAGAGAGTAGGGGTCAGTACCGATTTTAGAGCCACCATGAATAGTTGTTATGATGAATTGAACATACAGAGTATCAGGATTAAGTTAAATTACGATTAAAATGAAGTTATAAAAAGGCCATGTTAAAGTAATGTGTTTTCAGCAGTGTTTTAAAGTGCTCTACTGTATCAGCCTGGCGAATTCCTATTGGCAGGCTATTCCAGATTTTAGGTGCATAACAGCAGAAGGCCGCCTCACCACTTCTTTTAAGTTTTGTTCTTGGAATTCTAAGGAGACACTCATTTGAGGATCTGAGGTTACGATTTGGAATATAAGGTGTCAGACATTCCGATATATAAGATGGGGCGAGATTATTTAAGGCTTTATAAACCATAAGCAGAATTTTAAAGTCAATTCTGAATGACACAGGTAACCAGTGTAGTGACATCAAAACTGGAGTAATGTGTTCTGATTTTCTTTTCCTAGTTAGGATTCTAGCACAACCTTGAACCTATAAATAAAGATGTGCTGAGCAACCTGCCAGTCACAGGCCTAGGTAGAAACAAGGACTGCAGTATTTGAACAAAAATAAGTACTGTAAATAAAAACACTAGAGTCTCAAAAGATAGAGAGACCAAAGCACACACCAAATAGCATTTAAATCCAACAACAGAGATTATTTAACAATGAGAAACCGTCCCCTTGGATCTTGTGATGCTTAATGTCCCTAGTTGCACTTTTCTGCTATTCAGAACTTGCAGGGAACACCTCCTAAAGCAGAAAACACGCATTTGACACACCAAATCTTGTGCGGTCCTCCGACTATGTACCATCATATCTGATGGTTCTTGCCAAAGTTGCATTGTCTTTGTGTAATCCACCTAAGAACAACCTATTTTGCATGGGTCTGTGATTTACTTTCTTAGTCCTCAGTCTTCCCAGGATGTAGAATGTAGAGTGAATCTTCCTAAAATTTAAGGAATGCAGAACCACATATACCAGTATGACTGCTTGCTGTCAGTCTTTCCCCTGTCACACATGTGCGCATGGGAGGCAGCTAAAGGGCTTGAGTGAAGGCAGTTCGGAGGCATGCCGGGGTGTGGCAGAGTGCACTGACTCTTTTTCTCCCTTGCCCTTGAGATAAACCGTCTCAAGCTGCCTCCACGCCGTGTAATCAGCCGGCAGAAAGAGACGAAGCGGTCGCTCTGACTGAAGTGGCAACTCCCGGGCCGTCGCGGGCTAACACGTCATCCACCAATGCCGCGGCGGAGCGGGAGGAAACCACGCCCATTGAGGTCGACGCTGACCCTCTATCCGTGTTGCGGTTCCAATTTAAAGAAACGCCGGCTTCCTTTAGAAGGGAGCAATGGAATGACGACTCCCTGAAGTTTGTAAAAAATGCAGTGGTCCTTGTCAATGGCCAGCGCACTAGTCAGTCGATGCCACAGGGCCCCTACTTTGTGCTAGATAATGACCTCCTTTACCGTGTAGCAATGCATGACGGGCAGGAGACGAGGCTGCTGCTAGTGCCGCATACCTTCCGGCGGCAGGTCTGCGAGCTAGCACACGCCCACCTCCTAGGTGGCCACCTGGGCACCGAAAAAACTCTGGAGCGGATCAAGCTCCGTTTCTACTGGCCAGGAATTAATGAGGAGGTTCGCCGCTTTTGCGCTTCCTGCCGGAGTGTCAACTGCGACAAATTCCTAGGAGGGACCGTGCTCCTCTTGTTCCTATTCCACTGATTGACGTTCCCTTCCACAGAATCGGGGTCGACCTGGTGGGACCCCTAGAGCCCTCAGCCCGAGGACACAAGTACATTTTAGTCCTCGTGGATTATGCTACACGATACCCCGAAGCTGTTCCGTTGCGCTCAGCTACCTCTAAAGCCATCGCACGGGAATTACTAGGGGTATTCGCGCGCGTGGGGATCCCCAAAGAAGTCTTGACAGACCAGGGGACCCCCTTCACCTCGGAGACGTTCAAGGAGACTGCCAGATTACTGAAAATAAAGCATTTAAAGACCTCGTGTATCATCCTCAAACCGACGGATTAGTAGAGAGGTTTAATCAAACTCTCAAGCAAATGCTGCGTAAGGTGGTCAGCGAGGATGGAAGGAACTGGGATCAGCTCCTCCCCCTCGTCCTTTTTGCCTATCGGAAGTCCCACAAGCCTCCACGGGGTTCTCCCCTTTTGAACTACTGTATGGGCGACAACCTCGGGGCATATTAGATATTTTGAAAGAAGGCTGGGAAGAAGAGGCTCTTCCCTCCACAAACATACTGGAGTATATCGCGCAGTTCCGCGATAGATTTGGAAAGATTCGCCTGTCCTTAAAAGTCACATGGAGGAGGCTCAAGCAGCACAGGCCCGGTACTACAACGCGCACGTCTCTTGGGAGTTCCGCCCGGAGATCGGGTCATGGTCCTAGTGCCTACCTCCCACTCTAAGTTGCTTGCCCACTGGCAGGGCCCCTCTGAAGTTAAGGAGAGGAAGGGACTGGTCGACTATTTGGTGAGTCAACCCAATCGTCGGCCAAAGGAGCGGTTTATCATGTGAACCTGCTGAAACCGTGGAAGGACAGGGACCCCGATCCCTCCTCCGCCAGCCCGCTGCTCTTCGCTCACACACACGACCTTAACTTCGGCACGGACTTAAGTCCCAGACAGCGGCAGGAGCTGGAAACAGTTATCCGGACCGTTCGGGAGGTAGTCAGTGAGAACCCCGGAAGGACCTCTCTGATTGAGCACAACATCGTGACAGAGCCCGGGGTTGTTGTCCGAGAACGCCCATATCGTCTTCCCGAGGCAAAAAAGGCTGAAGTGGAGCTTGAGATCAAGCGCATGCTGGAACTAGGTGTGATTGAGGAAAGTTATAGTCCCTGGTCCAGCCCCATTGTGCTCGTTGGTAAGCCTGGCGGAGTTGGAGGTTCTGCAATGACTTCCGTCGGCTTAACCAAGTCTCCCAATTTGATGCCTATCCAATGCCACGCGTGGGCGACCTCCTCAAGAGGCTTGGACAGGCTCAATACCTGACCACACTTGACATGACGAAAGGGTACTGGCAGGTTCCTTTAACGGACTCCGAAGGAAAAACGCGTTTAGTACCCCTAGCGGACACTGGCAGTATCGTGTCCTTCCATTTGGGTTACACGGGCTCCAGCAACCTTTCAGCGTCTGGTGGACAAAGTGCTTCGGCCTCATAACTCATACAGTGCTGCCTACCTGGATGACGTGGTCATCTATTCCAGCACATGGAAGGAACACCTACAGCATGTCCAAGCGGTATTACGGACACTTGGTGAGGCCGGGCTCCGGATTAATCCCAAGAAATGTTTCTTTGGATTAAGCGAGGCCAAATATTTAGGCTACCTGGTGGGTCGGGGTACCGTAAGGCCACAGTGCTCCAAAATTGATGCCATTCTGAAATGGCCCGTCCATGAACCAAGCGGCAGGTCCAAGCCTTTCGGGTTAGCGGGTACTACCGCCGGTTTGTACCCGGTTTTGGAGAACGGCGCCTTGACTGATTTAACAAAGAAGAGGGCCCGAACATTGTGGCATGGACTGAAAAAACAGGCGCTGCATTTGGTGACTTAAAGCAGGCCCTTACGTCCGCACCTATTTTGATGGCACCTAACTTTTCTTTGCCTTTCATCCTCCAGACGGACGCTTCGGACACAGGCCTGGGCGCCGTGCTGAGCCAAAGCGTCGATGGTGTGGAGCACCCCATCATGTTCCTGAGCGGAAACTGTTGGACCGGAGACCAGGTATGCTGCGGTGGAGAGGGAGGCTCTGGCGATTAAATGGGCGATTACTCAGCTTAGGTACTACCTGTTGGGCCGGGAATTCACCCTTGTCACGGACCATGCACCTCTACAGTGGATGGCCCTGCACAAGGAGTCGAATCCGCGGGTCACCCGGTGGTTTCTTGACCTGCAGCTGTACAAGTTTTCGCTCGTTCATCGCCGGGGCGCTCTCCACGCCAACGCTGATGCTCTTTCTCGGGTTCACGACCTCTCGGTTAGGGTCGCCCGACCCGCCGGGTCTGGGCTAAGGGGGGGGCCTTGTCACACACGTGCGCATGGGAGGCAGCTAAAGGGCTTGAGTGAAGGCAGTTCGAGGCATGCCGGGGTGTGGCAGAGTGCACTGACTCTTTTTCTCCCTTGCCTGTAGACCATCCCCGGGGGATTTCACCTGGCTCTCCTGACATCACTTCCAGGACTGAGCCAATGGAAGTCGGCCACACCAGCTCCAGTCCCTTTGATGTCACGTCCGGCTATGAACCAATGGTGGAAGACCACGTGCCAGATCCATATGACCTCACTTCCTGTCTTCCCCTTTAAAACCTGCCCCTTTTCTTTTGTTTCCTCAGTCTTGTTCTGGACTCAGTTGAATGCACTTCAGTGCTGATTGTTTTGGTAAAACGACCTTTTGCAGCCAGGATACTACATTATACGGGTGGCTGCCCCAACTCTTTATCTGTCCATGTCTCGTTCTTGTGACACCCCATCCGTCTTCAAGGCAATTTGCATTCCAGTAAACTAAGTTGTTACTACAACAGATTTCAACCAAATTACAACAAATTGGCCATGTAGAATACAGGTTTAATTTAATCTGGGTTAAACTTTATTAATCCCATGGGGAAATTCAAATGCACAGAGCAGCAGAAACATAAAATACAAGAATACAAACTCACAGGACTGATAATACAGATAATTGATTGATGAATGAATAAATAAATAAATAAATAAGAAGCACTTTGGGTTGAAGCATTGAATTGCCTGATAACATTGGGCAGGAATGATCCCCAGAGGTGCACACTATGGTGGAATAAGCTTGTGGATGAAGATAATGTACATTAGTTGGATACTGCATACAGGCTCATATTTTTAAAGATTGCGGATAGCATCAGACTGACAAATAAGTCAAGCTGCCTTATGCTTGCATCAGTATTAATTTCAATGGAATGCTGGCAATAAGAGTGCTGTTATAAGTGTATCTTTCTTCATATTGGTGGGAACAAGGGCTGTATTTCAGAAGGTAAAAGCAAATGATATGAATGTATATTTAACTTTTATAGCATGGCCTAAATGGAAGCACCTGTCTATAATAGTAGAAAAATCAAAAATTGTATAGATGAACTATAGATTTGTGCTTTAGTAGTTCCATGTTTTTGTTAATTGCACATTATAATAACATGCTTATTAAGTTTAAAGACTTTTGCCATTTATAACCGATGTCTTAGTTATCAGGACGATGTTAAATCTGTGTTTGATAATTTTAAGTGAATATGGTTGACAGCTGTTAAAAGTAACCCCACATATTCCCGCCTAGCCAGACTCTGAGTTATCTACACCTGCACTCATTATAAATGGCATTACCCTAAAATTCTTCTTTAAAGGATTGAATTCAGGGCTTATCACTCTTGTAGGTATCCTGCTATACACATTTATTGATAAAGTTATAATTCATTAAAATCGATTCAGATTGAAATCTGAATTTAGCAATTGGAAGAGATCATTAATGAACAGATACTAAACAATTAATTGTAAAATTAATTCCTGCCTTGGCCAGAGGTACATGGCCATATACAGGCCATTTTTGGGATTAAAAAGAGGGCATCTGAACAGAAAGAGGATACTAGAAAGCAATTATCAAAAACAAACAATAAAAAGGCTGAACTAATAACATTGTATAAAATCACAAAAAATAATCCAATATAGATTTGTAATATTGGATTACAAATACATTAACATTCTCAAATTACAGTGTACTAATATAGTAGTTATTCAGCCTAAATACAAAGAAATTGGGCATTATCACCACGTATTTACTGCATAACTCAAGTGCCAGTATAGGTACCTACACGATCAGGTATGGAATGCAAGAAAAAAGTCAAAGCTGCAGTAGCAAACCTTTGGCTATATGACATTTCATTTCAAGGAACATGCACAAACACAGAAGAACACGGAAACTGAGACAATGTTTACACACAAATTAAGCTTAGCTAGAAATGTGACTGGGATCCAACTGCTGGGGTTTGACAAATTCTTCCCTTGTCACCATCCTCAAGGTTTCCATGCTGCTATTATGCTTGCGATTTTTCTAATAGAACTGCACCAGAACACAGAGTCTCATTTACAAAGTCATCACTAAGCAATTTTATACACATTCTCACAAACATTTTTTACTTCATGACCACCTTTTTGATTTAAAGTGCATTGGATGATGTGCACAGACGCAACTGAAAGGCACATCATTTACTGTATCTATTTAGAAAATCATTTCAAATAGAATTTCATATGAGACCCAACACTGTATATGATTTATTATAATATATAGAGAGACACAACTAAAATGGTAGCAGAATAGTGATGTAGTGATGAGCTTTGCTACTTCAAAAATTCAGCAACTTGAATCTCAGACTTGTTGCTGATTGTGTGATGTTTGCATTTTCTCTCTGTGTCTGTTTTTTTTTTTTCAAAGAACTTTTCTCTCACATGACAAAGACATACACATTAGCTTAACTGGCCACTATAATTGGCCTTAAGTGAATGGCATTTTGGGGTAACTGATGTTGCAGAAATAATCCACAGGTAGCGCAGTGGTAGTGCTGCTGCTTTGCAGTTAGTAGACTGTGGAAGATTGTGGGTTTGCTTCATGGTTCCTCCCTGTGTGGATAGTGCTTTGAGTACTGAAAACAGTGCTATATAAATGTAATGAATTATATTATTATAACTCACTCACACATAATCCCCCACACAGCTATGTCAAGTGAATGTGGCATTTTCAATAAACCTATCGTGAAAACCCTAACACTAGACTGTGTTAAGAACTCAGCTAAGAACAGAGAGAACGTACAAACTTCATACAGATAGACATCAAATTCCATGAAGCAGAGAGGAAACAGAAATGACTGTTGCAATATAATTTCAAGTTTTCCCACACAGAAACACTTGCAGTATTTTGTCGACACTACATCATTTTAATTCGTCTTCAGATTATATTGGTAAAGCATCCAAAAACACATCTGGGATTTTAGGTGCTAACTGATATGGACGATAATCTGTCTGACATTTATATATTAATTGACTTATTTGTTTTCGTTTCCATTTCTCTTGATTTTCCTGAAGGAAAAGGCAGATTGAAGACATTTTATAACTAAAGTGTAGTGCAAAAAACTAGATATGCCAAAGGTTTGAATTTAAATAGAAGACGACAGTTCTTGTTCATCAGCTAATTCAAGTGCACCTCAAGTTCCCTCTTAACTGATATGGAAGTAGTAAGGGTGCATCTTCTTTTTCACACATGACATCTTTATGTTGGCTTATTTTTTGTTGAATAAGTAATGACAAAGGAAAAACTATTATACATTAATTGAGACATTTGATCAAGCACAAGTCATTATACCTCAATTGGTCTTTCAGTTTATATGACATCCACCCAATAAATAATGTATTCATTTTAAATTGTATTTTGCTAACATTTTAGTACATTTTCAAAATAAATTTCCCACAATAGTGCTAGATAGAGGCTATTCAGGTCAGTCAGGATGTTCACTGTCAAACTCATGTTTCAAATGTTTGTTAAATGTTGAAAAAAAAAAACCAAATTCATATATTTATCATACGCGCTGCCCTTCTTTATATACATAGTTCTCAGCATCTTTTTTCAATGATTGAAAATTTCCTGGTACCCTTCTTTAAAGTTCACTTCAACAGACTATCAAAAGGGACTTTTTATGGTTTGCTTAATTTTAAGGAACAGCTAGAAGCCATTCAATCAGAAACTGCAGCATGACTGGTCATTTTTTATGTTAAATATTTTATTAGTTTCATTAACTTTCCTGACAAGCTCAAAACTAAAATTCACGTTAGGATATTGCTCAAAATGTGAAATTTCTGCACAACAGAAATTCTTTGTCTACTCAAGAGAACACACAATGAATGCTCTGTAGGTCTATGGCACAGAAACGTGTATATGTTTAATAGACATCTGCCCTAGTTCAAACTACCCTTTCTGAAAAAAATCATTCCATATGGGAATAACAATTACTTTTCAATAGAAAACATCTGAAAATTGGTTCATCATTTGTGACAATAAAATGGCAAATCAAAAACAATTACTCCAAATATTACAAGGAAATTAAGAGAGAATTATAAAACAACCTTAGAGGCAGCTGTGACATGAGTATGGGATGCCAACATAATGAGCCTGCAGTATTCATTTAAATGCTGAGAGAGACTGAGCTTCTCTAACATTGATAGGCACACAGTTCCAGAATTTGGATTCCATATAACTAAATTTTCTGCCTCCTACACTCATTTTACTTATTCTCAGAATGTTAAGGAAGCCTGCATCCTGGAGTATAAGCATTAATACATTCTTTAAGGTAAAGGTAAGCACCATCTATGACTTTATATGTGAAAAGGAAATTTTGAAAATCAGCTCTAACTTTAGTTGGCAATGATTAATAAAATCTTGACAGGAGATGCTGGTTATTATCTGATCACTGACACTACCTCGGTTTTGTGTCAGTGCAAATAGGTTCTGTGCATGTCATAGTGCAGTGAAGAGTTCTCTGGGGTTGTTTACGGCCTTTTGCCTGGTTCTGCCAGGACAGCATCTTGGGACCAGGTAACAGAAACTGTGAGTAAATATGGATGGATGGCGGAAGATGCCATTTATTATATCTTTGTGTCAAATTGTGTGCACATTTTTTTTAATTACTCACTGTGATGACAATCATCTGCATTTTAACAACAAATCTGTTCTCTCTCTTTTCTCTCACTCCTAGTAAAAAAATATATTTCAAAAATAGACTCAGCGGCAGAGAACATTTAAATAGAAAATAAGAAAAAAGAAAACAAGTATATGAAATATGTGGACTGTTTGCATGAGTTTTGCTGCTATGCCACTCTTCAAAAGTGATCTATGGTTACCGGTATTTCAGTGCACACGCATTATGTTTTTTTTCTGAAGCTGCACTCATTTTAATATGAGTTTTAATCAGAAGCAGTGTCTAACCATAGCCTATGACGCACATTGATCTAGTGACATTTCAAGTGATGTTTTTGATAACAGACTTCAGTTAAGCATACTAGGTAAGAATTAAAGGTACATACAGTTTTCAGATATTTAAGCTCTTAATGTGTTTGCTGGCAAGTAAAATTTGCCTCTCGTTTTTTTCTCTCTCTCTCTCTCTCTCTATCACACACACATACTTTTTTTTCTAGATTATTCTCTGGCTACCATCGTTTTTTGATGTCCTAAAGTGAAGAGTACTTTAGCTTTGCGTGCTAGGAATAGATTCTGTGTTATTAAGGCTGTTTGCCAGAGAAATGTGAATGGAGAGCTTAGGCAATTTTAGCCATTATTATTATTATAGTATCAGACTGTAATTTCAGATAACTGAAAAAATAGATATTGAGATATAGGGAGGCAATTTTAAGAGCAAGGAATAGATTGTCTTTTTAACTTGGTAAAGGAAAACATGTTAGACACAGTAAAGTCTAACAAACTGACTTTAATTTTCGTGATAAATAAAGAAAGTGGATTTGAACATTCTGTGAAAAATAGTAATGTAGTTTTGTAAAAAAAGCATTTCTGATGATAAAACATTTCAATTATTTACAGAACATAAGAAAATTAGCATAAGGGACTTGAAAGTACAAGAAAATGCCTTGAATCCCTCTATCAAATATAACCACATTTGAAAGATGAGCAAACATTCCACATCTAAAATGCAATCATGTCAACCTTGTTAGATACTATAAGATTCTACAGTACAGAATGCAAAGTAAACATACAAAAGGAAAACACAAAGTATGGAAATATAGGGAAGAATAAAACACCCATATAGTCTGTTCAAGAGTATTGTATTTATTTGAATGGATCTTCATGCCTAAGAAAATATGCAGATCTAAACCAATTCATAAAATTGCACATCACACCATTAAGAAATTTGAATAATTCTAACAGGAACAGGGCATTCAGCCCCATAAATCTCTCTAATCCAATTCATCTAATTTCTCAAATCAAATTGAGATTTGAAGGTCTTTAAAATCCTACACTCCACCACACTAAATGGTAATTTATTGCATGCATCTATAGTTTTGTGTGAAAAAAAAATGTCAAAAATGTATGCAAAACTCGCCAGTATTTTTCTTGTTTTTTACATATTAGTTTACTTTTCATCCTATTTATTCATTTTTTTATTTTAATTTATTTCTACTTTTAGTTTTTAGTTAGCTTCACTTATTCAACACTTAACTCACTTTTTGTGACATTTTATCAGTTTAGTTTTCTATAGCAAATATGGGAACATGGACACAACTTTGCCAGTCTAAAAACACAGTTTTCTTTATAGTTGTCAAATTGTATATGATTTGTCTTGCATACTGGTAGAACTAATACAGAAACGCATGAAACATTTGAGTATCTGTGACAGAGCACACTTTTATCATGATAATTTGACAGTTCAAGGCTTCCAGCCTAATCAAACAAATGCAAGAATCAAATAAAGAGTAGGCTCTGTTGTCAATTGTTAATTTATCCTAGAGTAAGTTTACGCAAAATGGTTATTTAACTTAAGGCAACTTTTGATTTTCGGTTTTGTGATTCCTTTAGCATTCAGTAACATCACCACACACTAAAAATAGTCTCTTGACATAAAAAATAGTCTTGTTGCATGTTATTATGGATAGAGAAAGCCAAACCATTACTCAAGAAAAAATGCTGTTACTTTAAAAACAATTACTAAAATATCAAAATACTCATTGAAAAGTTTACTTGAATAAAAGTTCAAAGAGTAGCAGGTTAAAACGCTGTTCATGTTAATATAGTTTAAATTAGACTTTTAATTTCCTCAAAGCAAAAATACAATGAACATTTTCAACACTTAAAAAACACATAGTATGTCTTTTCAATAAATTAAATGCACGTCTTTCCATAAAATTGTAATAGCCAAAATGAGTAAATAGTTAGAAAAATAAAACAATTTTATGCATGTTACACAAATCAGCTTTGTTTTTACTGGTTACAATTTTTTTTCAAAAGACTTAGCTGTGTCATTGATCAAGTAGATGATGACAACTTTTTATCATTTAAATTTAGAACTTATGTTATACAGCATATTTCTGAGATTTAAGAACAAAAGAGAGGGATTGGAAGGGAGAAGAAAAAAATGTGATTGAAACTGCCTTCCTTTTTAACTAGGACATCCTGACATTTGTACCAGTACATTTTGGATTATTATAAAATAAGATCATATATAACATGTAAATTTCTGCTTTCTTCTGTGACAACAGTTTGCACATGATAAGTCATATTTCCTAGGACTTTTAATATGTTTAACTAATCTGGGACTTTACAAAATACTTCATTTAGAGATGTGTTTCTGAAATTAAGCAGTTATCTAAAGCCAACTGGTGAACATAAAAATATATTGAAATATCTTATGTGAATAAAGCTAACTTAGAAAGGAAGCTTTTCTGTTACTTATTTAGTAACTACCATGATACTCTGACGAAGTTACATGCAGGCCCCACCTATAGATACAAATAAATCAGTGGTTCTCAAACTGTGGGCGGGCCCCCCTAGGGGAGCACGAAGTAACAAAAGAGGGGGGCACGAAAAAGTGAAAAAAAGAAAACAAGAATCAAAAATATGAAAAATACATCTATTGAAACCAAAACAAATTAACTTAAACTACATTCTGATGCTAGAAAAATAAATATAGAGTTAGATAAATGTCGATAGAAGTTAAGTAGGTATAGTAAAATATGCATCTATGATATATCATTAATTAAAAAAGAACAAATTGGTATTAGTGGGCTCCTTTCAAAAAAACGTTAGGGGCGTGATTAAAACTGCAGTATAATGAAAACTCAGGTCGCAAATACTTGAAGGTTGAGAAAAGCTGAAATAAAGGATGACCATGTTGGAGTTTTAGATTTAACTTTGGCTACTAATTTAGCATTTGCTGCAACTCTTTGCATTTCAGACCAGATGACCTATGAAATAATATCTGTAATATGAAAGCTTATTCCAGACACTCAAAAAAAATATTTGAAGTTTAATATTTCGCAAAAGTATTGCCTTGTTTATCTTTTTACAAATATGAGTTACTAATAATGCTCAATTAACAAAATATGTTTACAGTATTCTTACATGTAATTTGGAATAAATTTTATTCATTCACATTTCAAGTGGGTAATATTAATATGGATACATCATAGCTATCTACTGTTCAATTACCTTTTTATTCTATTAGTTTGTGTTAATTTGATAGCTAGATATTAGTATATTATAATAATGATGATGACGATTAACATAGGACATCAGAATCAGACTTTAAAACTTTCTTTTTTTTTAACTAGTTATATTCCATGGGTAGCTACGCTACAGAAGAATACCAAACACTTAAAGCCACATGGTTTAAATGGAGATTGCACTAATATGCTAATTGCTGAAATCCCTACCTTTTTTGGTGCACAAACATAATAACAATGCTTTTTCTAGTCTAAACATTGACTGCATTTAAAGCCACGGTGTGTGTGTGTGTGTGTTGGGGTGTGTGGGGGTCAAGGTATATGACAAGTTCAACTTTCTTTAATTTTAAAAATACTTAATTAGATCTTCCAATGGAATAGGTGTTTAGTGACATTTCCTTAATGTAGAGAACAAGCACAGCATCTGTTATGGACAGTCAGTTATGGCCAAAGTAATTCAAAGAATAATTGTAATGAACTAGAAAATGGTGTTTTGAAGAATAGGACATTTCTGTGTGTTGCTTTTAGAAAGAAAAAAACAAAAGCAAAAAAAAATGTCAAAAATAAATGGAAAAGCCAACAGATGAAGGGACAATAGGCACCTTTTTTTGTTTGAGACTGGGATAAGTGAAAAGGAAACATTCCTGATTAATCCTGTTACAGATTATTGTTGGTAGTTATCTACAGGACATACAGTCTCAGAAAAGAGTTACCAGCTTTGAAAAATCAGACAGCTTTGTTGGTATTTCATCAACATACTGTACAGTATTGTGAAAACAGAACTGCCTGCTTCCTCAGAAAATATTTGTAATTACTACCTTTGAAAATGAATGAGTTCTGGGGACTCTGGTCTCTAATCAGCATATAGCTAGTAAAAATACCATTGTTTAACAAGAAAAAATTGGTATGTATCATTTTTTTAACTGATCGTCATGTTGACATTGAAGCCGTTATACAGGTATTCCTCTGGGTAAATGAGAATAAAAAATGTAAATATGGTCAGATATTAATAACAGCTGCATGCTTCTTTAATTATTTTGGCATCTTACTGTTCTGGCTATACATTGTGGCAACAGTGACCTGTATCTGGCCAAAGTTCCTCTAGGCCTGAGGCCGGTAACATAAGTCAGGAGTAAGTGAAGACGTTTTGCTACCTTCTCAGTCCTAGGAGGAAAAACTGACTGATAGCTGAAAACTGTCAATATAAATCACTGAATACCCCAGCTAATGGTGAAGAGTTGGCACTTGTTCTTCTTTATAAGAAAGACTTCTCAAGATGAACTTAAGAAAGGTAAAAAATAAATGTAAACAATTCAAATGTAACAGCAGCAAGGGGAAATATAACAACATAAAAATACATTTTTTTGCTCACAAATAAACTACAGGGAAGCCTATAAAAACAGCAATCCTGCCACAGTGTCACAATCCCCTACCAATATGACTAAAGCAAGCTGTTCTTCTAAGTTCAATGATCTACTTAAAATAGCAATAGCAGGAATCCATCAGATCAGTGCTAGCAAGCACAGCACAGCACAATCTTGCCAAATATTAATCTGAAAATTACAATTTTCCAGAAATGTACAAATAATGAAATATTTCTAACACTTCTAACACTTTCTAACCCATTTCTGCTTGTTTGTTATTAATGTATGTTGTTCTTTGTCACCTGAAAACCTTTATTCTAAATTGCTGTTTCAGTTTAGCCAGTTATTGTGAATATATTGTTAACAATATTTTCCTGTGTTGCATAATTCACTTAACATTCAAATATGTATTGCTGCATTTTGGCAGATGACAATGCCAGAGGGGTCAGTGATCTGATGCCAATCATGACACATGTTAACGCAGGGCTGAGTGGAAAAGCAGATATTAGTAGGATCATACATAAACATGTGCATGAAATAACGTTCTTGTCTAAGATAAACTATAGCCTTGAAGTGTTATATAATATAATAGAATAGAAAATATAAATGTTTGCATGCACATTATGCAGAAAAGGGTTGGGAAAAACAAAATTACAAGGAAAAAATACTGAAAGTTATACTTAACAAATTTCCAATTGTGTCCTGTGTTCTTGTAATAATATAATTTAACAATTTTAAAAACCTCAATCATGTCATCCCTAAGGCTCCATTTGCTTTAACTGAAAAAGGTAAACTCCTGAGGCTTCCACTATAGTACATATCTCACAGTTCCAGAATCAGGTTAGCTGCTCTTCTCTGGCCTTCCTCTTCCGCTACTATGTCTTTTTTGTAGTATGGAGACCACAACTGCACACAGTACTGTAGGTGAGGCCTCACTAATGAGTTATATCGTTTAAGTAGACCTCCTTTAAATTCCACAACGTATTATCTTATTAGCCTTTTTAATTGCTCATATACACTGTAAGGATGAGAAAATATGACTCCTAGGTCTTTCACATAAGGTCAATATTTAAGTTTCACACTTTTTAAAATGTATTTAGAGCTAACATTTAGATTAATAATCACAACATTACTGAAAATAGCAAAGAAGTAGAGCACAACATGAATATGTCAAAAAGGCAAACAATCTGCAAAAACAAAGCCAAAATATAAGTAAAGAAAAACTGGTTTACTTTAACAAGTAGCAGAAATATAATTGGCACAGTCTGGGTTTAAAAAAAATTGGAAGAACTGATGATGTTTCCATTTTGCAGGTCTGCATTTATAGAAACCAAAAGGATGTGACAATTATTTTTCTTTACAGCATAATTTCAGCTTGTTTTGAAACATTGATTTTTTAAATTGGTCTATGTCAATTTGGTCTTTGGCATAATCCATTCTATTTTACAAATATTACCATATTGGACTCATCAAACTGAATTTTCAACACAGTAAATCAGTGCGACACTACTGGGGTTTGTAACATATGTAACAATTTCCTATCATAAATCATATATTTAAGGAAGATGGCAGTGCGTGCAGATGTTGCGGGTACTTTATATCCTAAATGTTCAGTGTAATGTGTGTTAAACGGTGTCTCTTGTGCGGATTGTAGAGCATATATTATCCAGAAAACCTACCATTGCTGTACAGTGCTTTTAGTGGGCACTGCTTGGTGTACAACATTACCCAGGCATTAAGGGTGCAGTTGAGCAGACTAGGCATTCTGTGAAGATCAGGCTTTGCATGAAATGACTATCTGAAGAAAAATACACTGCCATTGTAAAAGATGTGAACAAAAGCAAAAGAGAGATAAACAAGCTGGTATTCACCATTGGATCACCTCAGACTTCAACAGATAAACCAGAGAAAGATGAGGAACTGTTCCAGTTTTAACTTTACTTAGATATAGCTGCATAATAACATTCTTGAGGCAACTATTTAACTGGATGGGCTGATCTCTTTATGAGTAGAGAGAGTTGCTCCAGCAACTGGTAAAAGTGCACAGAGGTGATCAGCATGTTTATGTGAACAATAAATGGTGAAGAAATGCTGCAGTTAAATCATTCCATTGCTCTCCAGTGCTGGAATGTTCAACTGTAAATTGCTGTCCTTTTTACTTGCCATGGGAATTTACTGTTTTTATTATTGTTATCTAAGTCGGTCTGGGAATTAATCCTAAAAAAGCATTGACTGTACATTACAGAATTGTTATACAACTCCAAACCACACATCCCAATGGTTTGATTATTTGTAGCTCAAGAGTTTAATCATATGAACCTGAAGACCATTTTCCCCAATATTTTTCAGTGCATGAACTTTCCAACCCTTGGAGAGAACAAACTGGAACTTGTTTTTACAAAATTTTGAGATGCTTACAAATCCATACCCTGCCTCTTCTTAGATGTTCTGATCATGTTTTCATTTGGCATACTTAAATAGTCCAAACCAGTTCTTAAACAGATCAGAGTGTGGATGAAGGGTCCTGTTTCAGCATTTAAGGACTGTATTGATCACACAGACTGAGCCATGTTTAAAGCAGCTGCCACCTATGGCCATTAGATCAATTTATTAGAGTATTAGAGTCATCAGTCAATGACTATATAAACAAAAGCATAGATGATGTGACTCAAAGATCTTTAACAGATCTCTGGAACCTCTTAATCTCTATTAAAAACATCTTTATTAAGAGTTGCATCTGCATAGTGTACAGCATTATATAGGGCTGAACCATAAGGTGAAAATCAGAAACTGTTGGTGACATTGGAGTTACATTAATTCCTAAAAGCTTGTAATGCTGCCATTGGATCAGATGACAGCGTAGTCCTTAGGATAGTGAGAGCAAACCTATCTGAGGGCATCAAAACAGCTAAGCGAGGGTATGGCAAGAAGGTTCATAGCCACTTCCAGTACACCATAGACATATGGCGCATGTGGCAGGGACTCCAAGCCATCACAGACTTTATCACTACACCACCTGTATGCAATGGTGATGCATCCCTTCCAGAAGTTTTAAATGACATCTATGTACAGTTCGATGTCCTAAACAAAATACTTGTGTGGAAGTTCATCCCTCCTCAAGAAGAACAGGTTTTGTATTTGTCCACAGCTGATGTGAAAAGAACTTTGATGAATGTAAACCCTTGGAAAGATGCAGAACCAACCGACATACCTGAAGAAGTGCACAGGGAATGTGCAAAGCAGCTAATGGATATCCTTGCTCCCTGAGGTAAGTTGTCATCCCCAGTGTTTCAAAATCACTCCCACCTACCCGTGCCGAAAAAGTTCTCTGTCTCTTGCCTCATTGACTATTTCCCTATATTACTTGGACCAGTTATCATGAAATACTTTGAAAACTAGTCTTGGGCCACCTGAAAACTGGATTTTCTACATCATGTAATCATCTCCAATTAGCACCTGGCTTGTTCTACTGAAGATGCCATATCATCTACTCTTTCATCTGGCCCTGTCACATGTGGACAAATAGACATTTATGCTAGAATGCCATTCATAGATTTCAGTTCAGCATTTTACACCTCATCTTTCCAGAAACTCATACAGTAGGAAAACCGAGTCTGCCAGACTACAACACTTTCATAAGCAACTGGATCCTGGACTTTCTGACAGAGAGATCCGCAGCGAGTCTGCAACAGAAACACCATCTCTAGTACCATCACTCTGAGCACTGGTGCCTCCCCAGGGCTGCGTACACAGCCCACGTCTGTTCACTTTGCTGATACATGACTGTGCAGCTATAACACCATCATGTTTGCTGATAACAAAATCATAATGGGCTCATCAACGATGGGACTGAATCACCTTACAAAATGGACATACGATGATTGGTGGACTAATGCAAGTGCAACAAATGTGAAGAAGATGAAAAAAATGATACCCCCAGTCCACTGTATGCAGAGGGCATTGCATTGGAATTGGTTGAGAGCACCAAATTAGGGTTAGGGTTAGGGTTACTGTTTGGGATCTGAACTCTGTGCTGTTCTCTGCCCTCAGATCTGCTCATAGTAGCTTATTTATATGCAGTACATTTGTTATTAATGTTGCTGTTACTATTATTAGTTGTTATTATTTATTTATTACCGTCTACTTATTTACATTTTACCTTTTTATTCATCTATTTATTTGTAGTATGGTATACTTCTTTGCTTGTTGTGCACTAGTCCTGCATTTATGTATATGTTGCACCATGGTCCTGGGAAATGTTATTTCGCAGCACTGTCTACTGCAGTATTGTGTATGGAAGGTATGACATTAAAGCCAATTGACTTGACTTGACAAGATATTTAAAGTAAATCATCTGTGGTAACTAAAACCTTTTAGAAAGTCTAAAGTCATTAAAAGCTACAGCTGATCTATGTTCTCACTGTTAAAAAAAGCAATGAGAATGTCAGGAAAACATGGTCAAATAATCCATGTGCTAGTGCAAAAGTATTAAATATGTATAACATTTGAAAATCAAAGTAGGCAAATTATACATTCTTTGTTATTATACTTTCATGTACATCTTTTTTGATTAAGTCTGAGCCTTTCAGAAATACATCCTTAACATTAAAGAAAGACTTACTGTAGTTTAACAATAAAACAATCTATACTCAATGATTAAAGCATACTACTAAAAAGCCCCTATACTTCCCTTCCATTAAAGATTATCTTAGAAATGTAAATGTGTGAAGAAAAGTGCAGCAGCCAATAAATCATTACGACTTAGTTATCCGGGCATTTCTGATTGAAAAGACTTGTTAATTGCAAAATGTGATATAATTTAAATTAAATGTCTTCAAAATAAATCCCAGAAAAAAGAAATCCATGCTAGAAAAAACAGTGTATGATTATGTAGTTCAAATTAGAAAATTTCTTATGCACTGGCTCTGTAGACAATACAAGAAAAAGGGACTACTGAGTAGTACATCAGGAATATGTTTTAATTCTTTTTTTTTCATAAAGTATAAACCTTAATCATGATATCATGCAAAGGTAAAATGTATTACAGGAAAATTAAGCTATTCTCAGAAAGAATTAACAGCAATAACAGTTTAGTAAATCTATATTGATAGATTGGATTTATGAGAATGTACTATATATTGCATTTTCAGACTGTCAGATTAAACAAAGCAATGACCTTCACAAAAATAAATAAAAATCTCATTTCATAACTTGTATAAACATCTGATGTACATGATTCAGAAAATAAAATTTACCTATAAGTTCCAGTTAACTATAACAAGATAATTAACTTCTAAAATTTTCAATAATGTAAACACATTATTCCTTTAACTGAAAATCATAAAGAATTTAAGCAGAGATGAAAAACAATAATTTTCACGCATTTATCTTTCATTATAATAAATTTTTAAGTTTAACATTAAAGCTAATGAAAACATACTGGTTTTAGCAGAATTATTATTCCACAGTTTCTTTCACAATTCATTCTTTACTAAACTGCAGTTTCAATTTACCTGGAGTTCAGGGCAGCAAGAATTTGAGATGCTGTATCTGCTGTAGCACTACGGTGCCCATTGATTGGTGTCATCATAAAGACACAGGCATTGGGATAAATATCTATTATTAGATAAAAAAAACAAAAAGAATAAGTAAGAAAATTTACTCATGACATAACATTCAGGTGTGCTCAGAGACTTGGTTAGCTAGTTTGAAAGTTGAAGCATTTTAAAATGTTTGAATCACTTCATCAAGGAATCTATCAAAATATGTTTATTAGACATTTTTATAACAGTGAGTCATAGTCAAAAATCCTTATATATAATTTGATACTATCCGTATGTATGGTGTTCACGTCAATACCTCGACTCAATACAAGTTAGAACCATGCAATGGGACTCTGCCTCCGTAGTTAGAACATAACGTGGAAAACGCGGACTCAGTATTGCATGATTGGCTAAAAATGTTTGAATGCTTTAGTGACGCCGCTGGACAACCGAGTTTAGTAAGTCGGTGTTAACCCTTCGACAGCTCCGGAACCGTAAGTAATTTAGGACATATCGCCATTTGCTTGGTATGTCGAAATCTATTTTTGGGCAGTTTGGTTTTGGCATCCATCCTACTGACATCTACTGGCAAACTGAGTAATGACGGCTGGGTATTAACAACGGTCATTGTTTAAATTTTAGCTGATCTCAGATCTAAAATGACCACACCAACATAATTATTATTCTGACTCTGATCAGAGTCGCAAAATACAGTTTTGAAAATTAGTTTGCCACAAAAAATCAAATGAGGTGCACCGAAGAGCTGAGTTCATGTTCGCAGCCCCGTTTAAACAGGAAGCTCTTAATTACATTGGCCGAAAAGGTCTATTTTAAGCACAAATCATGATAACAAAATCATTTCAAGGACTTAAAAAAAAATAAATTCTTTGCAGAGAAAGTATGGATTTCACAAACGTAGAATTTGTAGCCCAATTCGATCAGGCACCCAGTTGCTAGTAACAGTTATGAAAGAATGTAATAACATGTACTAGAAGTATACATAAATTTGTTTTTATATCATTTTGCAATATCTTACTGCTGAAATTGCTTTCAAAGACGTAGACAGCCAGCCATACCACCTGCTTTTCACAAAAGGTCCTCCACTTGAAGTTAAGCATGATTGGGCTGTTCCAGTACTTGGATAGGAGACCAACTAGGAAAAGCTGGCTGCCTGAAGAGATGTTGATGCATCACTCGGACTGCAAAAACAGTGCGAAAAGTGTTAGTTACTCGGGCAACTGTATAGACACGTTAGACCCGAGGATTACTGCCAAGCGTTGTTCGGTAAGCAATATAAGCGTGTCTTGCGTAAGCAATAGGCCCAAGTGTTATCCAGGCATCAGTGCAGACATGTCTTCATCTAGTCTCATAATGGAGTCAACACACCAAGAATGACAATCGAGTCAAGATGTTGAAAGCTAAGTCATTATTACTCATTACCAGATTACTAGAATCTAAGGCACTAAACAAACATTTGCTCACAGTTGAAATCCGTAATCTTGGAAAACCAACAAACTAATGGTGTTGAGTTGGAATGTATAAACAAGTTTATACAAGTCATCCATAGCAACCATCTAATGCTTCCTAATGAACCATTAACTACCTGGTGAAATTCCAAAATGGTGGCAATAATGCACTTACAAGTAAATGAAAAACAATACATTCTTAAAAAAAAATAAAAACACATGAAATTGAAACTTGAAAATTCAGCTTTTGAAATATTAAAGTCCCACAGATAAAATATGTCTAAAACAAAAAAATAAAAACATAATTAATAATGAGAACAGGTGGCTCCAAATTCTTAACACTGGATGGTACACTACTATAAACAGGAATATGCGAGTTTCTCAGTCATACAGTATACTTTATATTGTTTTTAGAGAAATGGATGACTTTGGGCAACTGCAATCTAAAAACTCTCCTATGTGAATGATGATGCATTCTCAGATTCAGTGATTTATAAATGTTCCATATTCCTCCCAAGATAGCTAGTTTAAAGTGTGTAAGCAAAACATTTTTTCCTGAGTAAATTATAGACAAAAAACTTAAAACATAATGGCATTTATAATGGAGTTATTAAATATTCTCCTCTTAAAATGCTGTTGAAATTGTTAAAGTTATTTTATTTGGCACATATGTACAATTTTCAAATAATTAGTTTAATCTAAATTCAGTGACTTAGAAACTTTGAAATGACAGGTAGCTAATTACAGCCCTAGTTAATTTTTTACTGTTAGTACTTGCACATTCAAATTTTAGACCATTGTACTCTTTTAAATTTATTTTCATTGCTAACCCAACCAAATGACATTACTGCTTTGATTTTAAATATGTTAACTGCATGAAGTAACATATTATTGTTAACAAAGCCATACTGCTTTAACATTAAGTTTTCAAAGTGATAACTCCTCTATTTGTTTTCCATATTCACTTTATCATTTTTAGCAATTTCAAGATAGAAAAGCTAAGCCTGGAAGCAAACCAGAAAAACTGAAATTTGCCATAAGGAGGAATATAACACCAACATAACACTGTAAAAACAATGAAAACATACAAGTGGCAGTCGAAAAGATACTTTCAATTTTCCTTTATGAAGTAATTGATCACATGGGGGTCGGTTTTGTTTTCTTTATGTACTGTAGCATTTAAACTCACACAGTTTCCAGACTTCAATAAAGAGAAGGAAAGATTTCAAATTACTCCAACATAATTGAAGAGGGCATAACAAATTGTCCTAAGAAGAGAATGTGGTGCGGGGAAATCAACAAGCAGGTGGTGATTTGCGATATTTTGTTGCAGAAGGTTAACACTTCCTACATCATGAGTTAAAAGATCATTTTTAAAGGAATAAAAATAAATATCTTATTTAACTTACTCGCATGACTGTTTTTTTTTTACAGTTTTGTTTATATAAGTGACTTAAAAATAATCTGAACTTTGTGAATTACTATTATGTACATTAGTCAGAGTAACTCGAGTACTTCAAATTTCTTTAAAGTGGAACATTTTTTAGAATTATGCTCAACTCTTGAAGAAATTCATCCTGAACCTGTTCATACAGTTTCTGATCGACATTGCCTTACCCTTGTGGAAACGTTTACTCGTAGTGCTCTCCTGCTCAAGAATTTTGAACCAAATCCCAATAACAATCTCACAGAACAGTATTGTAGAATTGTTTAACTGCTTAGATTGTTTCAGTGCAGAAACAACACTAAGCCTGCAAATAACAGATGATTTATTTCTAGATGAGTAGGGATGAGTGAACTCCATGATGTTTGCTTTGCCTCGAGTTTGGAGAATCCTCAGAAGTGTTGGTGAATATTGTCAAACTCAGTGAAATGCATTAAAGTCAATGGGGAAGGACAAAGTGAACTAGATTTGATTGGATTATAATGGTGCGGTCATTTTTAAAGTGTTCCTGAGGATTAGGGAAACATCTGCCAACTATAGTGGATTATTCTAGCCAAAAGGTGACCTGAGCTGTGTGGCATCAGTGCCAGCCATGGCTCCACAGTAACTCTGTGAGATCAAAGAAGCAGAAATTCAGTCAGAGATGCACAATCATATATTTCGTCAAAACAAAATGGAAACCTTAGTCAAAGGTCAGTAAAAATACATAGGTTTTTTAAAGGAAGAAAATTCAAAGTGGCATGTCATAATTGAACCACTGCCTCATTCTATTTATTGAAGGCGTGCTGAAGGTTCCCCAGACTGTCTGTGCTGAAGCTTTGCACTTTTTCTCCTCTCAAAAACATAGAAATGTATTGTAAATAGTAATACATTTTTTGTTGTGATTATTAGTGTATAGGGTCTCCTGTGTGTTTTTGTCAGAATCCTTCAAGGTTTGTTTTTTATCTCCAACTGGCTAATTACGCATGCATAGGGCATATGCCTCCTTCTCTGATACTAACGTGGAACTCTAAGATTGACCTGCACATTTAATAACAAGCAGAGATAACTCATTATTTATGCTGTGTATATTTCATAAAAAAATTTGAAAACCTGCATTATTTACTTATTCCCAAAGAGTCTGTAAGGCAAATGATCAACAATGAATACCTGGGGGAGCAGTCATATCCAATGTTGGCTGTTACAACTGCAGGGGATGTTGCTCTGACCTTGCGAAGCATTATGGGGTGCTGAGGGAAAAAGCTCTCCTAAACCAGCCGAATTTTTAGTAAATAAGGCAAACACGAACGCAGCAAATTCACTGCAAATAATGCTTTGCTGATATTTGCTGATCAGCACTAGTCATGAGAAGTTCTTCAACACAGAAACTGAGTTTAGGTAATAACTGAAAACATTTCCCTTCCCAAAGCCATCGCACAGATCATTATGTGTTTATTTTCCTTTTCCCACACTTTGCATATAAAGGTGTGAAATAATAATTAAAATAATCTCAAATAGTGAGATACTTAGTCGCAAATATTGGAATACCAGGTGGTTGGAAAGTGAATGAATCTTTTGTGTGTTCATTGTAGAGTTATGGCAGGCCATATAAGCAAAATTGTATACAGAAGATTAAGTTACTTATTTATTTTTTATCAGTGTGTATTTTTATGCAGGATGTGTTTTCCTATTATTTAGCATGACTGCTACTGCCTGACAACAATGAGCTAGACAGCATAACAGATGTACATTTTCTTTGCTGCACAGCTCATATGTTATAATTTCCTGGCTCACAAAATCTGAAAAAAGCAAGTGTCATATCTGCACTCCTACACAGGTTGGAAAACACAGAGTAGGCCCCAACAGCACACAGCCAGTCTGGACCCAAACTCAAGAAGCAGACATCTCAGACTGCAAAGTTAAAAAAGTACCAGATTAAAAAAAATATCACAATAGAGGAACCTTAAAACCCCTGGACCACAATAGGCAAAAAAATTTCCTCTATATTTAACTGTTGCATTTACATAAAAACTAAAAAAGGCAAAACAAGATATAAAAAAAAAGTCATTAAACTTTAATGGCAGACCTAAGCAAAAATATATATTCTAAAATTCATGATTAAGTCTGGAACAAAATATTTTTAAAAAAATTATAAATTTCAATATTTACCAGAGTTAATGCCTCAGCTGCCATCTTTTAGGCTACTTGAGGCAGTCCCCAGCTACACCATAAAGGGGGCCATGATTTATCACTACCTCAACCCCAACTAACCCTTAAGAAAGTTGTTTTTTGAAGAGAATACAATAATCAAATGTACCACCATCTTGTATATGCATAGCATGACGACTTGGTATGCCACGAGGTCTCCACATCATGTGATCAACACAACAGATAAGCTTTGGGATGTCCACAATGCATGTTCACAACAGTTTTCTGGTAAGAAATAGAGTTATATTGTTTACACAGACATCTTTTGTATTACATTACAGTGCCACAATTTTGCATACTATAATAAAATGATACTGCTAATCAACTCAGTCTAAACCTATTTCTACATCTAGAAATAACTATTCTGCTGGATGCTTGTGTAATATATGAAAGACTTTTTACTGACTTGATTAGAGATGTCTGCTTTTAATAAATTCCAGTTTCATTTTGCGGTACTATAACTGATGGTATTTACTTTATTGTTTTAACTAAAATCTTCAACCCAGCCACAGAGGATGCACAAAACCAGTGTGTTTCTTTGTGCCAGTCCCAAGCCCGGATAAATGGGGAGGGTTACATCAGGAATGGCATCCAGTGTAAAATTTTACCAAATGAATATGCGGAAAACAATACAAATTTCCTTACCGGATCGGTCAAGCCCCGGGTTGACAACAACCGCCACCAGTACTCTTAGTCAACAGGGTGCTGGCGGAAAGTGGGTTACTGTTGGCCGAAGAAGAAGAAGGAGAAGAAGAAGAGGTGGGAGAGATGTCCAGAGGCAGGAGGAGAGGAGGAAGGTAAAGAGAGTGGAACTGAGGATAGGAGCTTTGAATGTTGGCAGTATGACTGGTAAGGGGAGAGAGTTAGCCGATATGATGGAGAGAAGGAAGGTTGATATATTGTGTGTACAAGAGACTAAATGTAAGAGAAGTAAGGCCAGGTGGATTGGAGGTGGATTCAAATTGTTCTGTCATGGTGTGGATGAGAGGAGAAATGGAGTAGGGGTTATTCTGAAGGAACAGTATATCAATAGTGTTTTGGAGGTGAAAAAAGTGTCAGACAGAGTAATGATTATTAAGCTGGAAATTGGAGGTGTGACAATGAATGTTGTTAGTGCATATGCCCCACAAGTTGGGTGAGCAATGAGTGAGAAAGAAGATTTTGGGAGTGAGTTGGACGAAGTGATGAACAGTGTACCCAAGGGACAGAAAGTGGTGATTGGAACGGATTTCAACGGACATGTTGGTGGGAACAGAGGAGACGAGGAGGTGATGGGTAGGTATGGTGTCAAGGAGAGGAATGAAGAAGGTCAGATGATAGAGGATTTTGCCAAAAGGATGGACATGGCTGTGGTGAATACGTATTTTAAGAAGAGGGAGGAACATAGGGTGACGTACAAGAGTGGAGGAAGATGCACACAGGTAGATTACATCCTATGCAGAAGTGTAAATCTGAAGGAGATTGAAGACTGCAAAGTGGTGGCAGAATAGGATGGTAATCTTTAGAGTGACGTTGGAGAAAGAAGAGATTGATAGTGAGGGCAGAGCCAAGGATCAAATGATGGAATTTGAAAAAGGAAGACTGCAAGGTTGGGTTTAGGGAGAAGGTGAGACAGACACTGAATGGTAGTGAAGAACTACCAGACAGTTGGGAAACTACAGCAGATGTAGTAAGGGTGACAGCAAAAAGGGTGCTTGACGTGACATCTGGACAGAGGAAAGAGGAATAGGATATCTGGTGATGGAATGTGGAAGTACAGGAGAGTATACAGAGGAAGAGGATGGCAAAGAAGAAGTGGGATAGTCAGAGAAATGCAGAAAGTAGACAAGAGTACAAGGAGATAAGGCACAAGGTGATGAGAGAGGTGGCAAAGGCTAAAGAAAAGTAGTATGATGAGTTATATGAGAGGTTGGACACATATACTGATTGGCTAGACAGAGGGACCGCGCTGGGAAAGATATGCAGCAGGTTAGGGTAATAAAGGATAAAGATGGAAACGTACTCACAAGCAAGGAAAGTGTGTTGAGCAGATGGAAAGAGTACTTTGAGAGGCTTATGAATGAAGAGAATGTGAGAGAGAAAAGGTTGGATGATGTGGAGATAGTGAATTAGGAAGTGCAACGGATTACCAAGGAGGAAGTAAGGATAGCTATGAAGAGGATGAAGAATGGAAAAGCCGTTGGTTCAGATGACATACCTGTGGAAGCATGGAGGTGTTTAGGAGAGATGGCAGTGGAGTTTTTAACCAGATTGTTTAATGGAATCTTGGAAAGTGAGAGGATGCCTGAGGAGTGGAGAAGAAGTGTACTGTTGCCAATATTTAAGAATAAGGGGGATGTGCAGGACTATAGTAACTACAGGGGGATAAAATTGATGATCCACAGGATGAAGTTATGGGAATGTGTAGTGGAAGCTTGGTTAAGAAGTGAGATGATAATTAGTAAGCAGCAGTATGGTTTCATGCCAAGAAAGAGCACCACAGATGCAATATTTGTTCTGAGGATGTTGATAGAGAAGTTTAGAGAAGGCCAGAAGGAGTTGCATTGCATCTTTGTGGACCTGGAGAAAGTATATGGCAGGGTGCCTCGAGAGGAGTTGTGACACTGTATGAGGAAGTCGGTAGTGGCAGAGAAGTATGTAAGAGTTGCACAAGATATGTATGATCGAAGTGTCACTGTGGCAAGGTTTCTGGCAGGAGAGACGGATGCATTAAAGGTGGAGGTGGGATTACATCAGGGATCGGCTCTGAGCCTTTTCTTATTTGCAGTGGTAATGGACAGGTTCACAGACGAGAGGGAGTCCCCGTGGACTATGATGTTTGCTGATGACATTGTGATCTGTAGCGATAGTAGGGAGCAGGTTGAGGAGACCCTGGAGAGGTGGAGATATGCTTTAGAGAGGAGAGGAATGAAGGTCAGTAGGAACAAGACAATACATGTGTGTAAATGAGAGGGAGGTCAGTGGAATGGTGAGGATGCAGGGAGTAGAGTTGGCAAAGGTGGATGAGTTTAAATACTTGGGATCAACAGTACAGAATAATGGGGATTGTGGAAGAGAAGTGAAAAAGAGAGCGCAGGCATGGTGGAATGGGTGGAGAAGAGTGTCAGGAGTGATTTGTGACAGACGTATATCAGCAAGAGTGAAAGGGAAGGTCTACAGGACGGTAGTGAGACCAGCTATGTTATATGGGTTGGAGATGGTGGCACTGACCAGAAAGCAGGAGAAAGAGCTGGAGGTAGCATAGTTAAAGATTGTAAGATATGCATTGGTTGTGAAAAGGATGGATAGGATTAGAAATGAGTACATTAGAGGGTCGGCTCAAGTTGGACAGTTGGGAGACAAAGTCAAAGAGGCGAGATTGCATTGGTTTGGACATGTGCAGAGGAGAGATGCTGAGTATATTGGGAGAAGGATACTAAGGATAGAGCTGCCAGGGAATAGAAAAAGAGGAAGGCCTAAGAGAAGGTTTATGGATCTGGTGAATGAGGACATGCAGGTGATGGGTGTAACAGAACAAGATGCAGAGGACAGAAAGATATGAAAGAAGATGATCCGCTGTGGCGACCCCTAACGGGAGCAGCTGAAAGAAGAAGAAGAAGATTTTAACTAAAATCTTCACCAGGATATTAATATCACTATTCAGAAGTGAACTTGGTCTATAGGATGCACACTTAAGGGAGTCTTTGTCCTTTTTTGACTTTGACTGATGCCTGGGGTTGAGTTTTGGATAACATGTTAATCTGGTTTCAATAAACATAGCTAGCATTAGTGGGTTTAATTTAACAGATGTTTTTTTTATAAAGTATTTATAGCATCTTGGAATTCTTCAAGCCACAGTAGCTTGCCCAGCTTTCCTGTGAGCAGTGTGTTGACCCACCACAATTTGTTTGTCAAGGAATTACTTGGCATATGTTTTTCCTTCGTTGCAATCTGATATTTATAGACATTTATAATATCTGGTCAAAGCATTTTGTTTAAATTTGTCTTTTCAATTCAAGTAGAACTTCTCTGTACAATTTCAAAATCGCTGAGTGTTTCCCTAATATTCCTTGTATGTGGTAGGAGCTTATCAACTGCTTCACATGTGAAAACCTAAGAAAAATAAAAATATACCATTCTGTATTTCATTGTTTATATGATTTAGTGTGGTCTTATCATACCTAATACACCTCTTCTACTACCAAAACACTTAAGTAAAGTATTTGGGCATTTCTTGCATTTTCTGTCATATTTCTCTTAAACTGAATTTTACCTTCCCTAATATCCTTTTTAGCTGTTTCTCTCATGTGGTCACAAGTCCTATAATTCATACTGGAGTTATTTGTTTGTTATGCATCTGTTTCTTCTTATTAGTCCACTTTTCAGTTCTCTATATTTCCTTACTTTAAAATTTTGTGATTAACTTTGCCTGCATCGCAAGTATAATGTTATTGTTCTTTTGTTACCTGGCTGGCATATTTATTAGTGTATTTGTAATACAGAACAGCTGGGGTGGTATAGGGTATAGTGTACTTAATACTTTACATGAAGAACACACTTCCTCTACAACATATAATTATTTGTTAAATTGTCATGTTTTTACAAGTAAATATTTATTAACTTCACTAGAAATCATTGGCATTAAATGAACTTGAATAGTAGTATTTCTAAATTTAATTTATATTTTCCACCTTTTATCTTTTTTCTTTTATAGTAGTTAGAAAGTAGAGTCTGCCTTGTATTCTAATTCCTGTTTGTTGGCAATAAAAACACACATGCTGGACAACAGTAACAGTGCTTTCGTAATCCATGTGATATTTTTTTGTTTCCTTTCCTTGTTTATCAACATGTGTTGGTTGACCCTTCCACAACAAATATTGGCAAGAAGTGTTTGATTTTGCTTACAGTTCCTAATGGAAAATTCATTACTGTGCTTAGCTCTCCTTTTAAGATAAATAAAAAGGAAAATGTTAATTAGAAATCAATGTAATGCAGATGCTGATCCCTTTTTTATTTATAATGTCTTTCTTCTTTTTTTCAGTAAAGTATAATAATTACCAGGTGCTGCAAAAAATCCATTTAAGTCTGTCAGTTTTGCTTTGCATGTAAAATGTTATGCCTGTTTTGAGGGCTGTGAGTGTCAACCCTGTCGTTGAACTATGAACTTCTGGGAATTTCTATTCCCTCAGGACTAGCTACCATATTATGTGTGACTTGGCCACACATTCCAGTAGAATAGTAATTAGGTCTTTCCTATCTGTCAGTTTTCTTTTGTATACTACCCTGGCCTCCTCTTCTTCCTCCTCACTGAGTGAAATGTAGTTTCTGCTTCTTCTCTTGTCTGTCTAAGGAGATAGAGGCCCTTATAATTCTAGTCCCTGGAGTATTTCTACAGTAGATCCACTTCATCCTGATAGAAAACACTTTTGAATAATCCCAGTTTATGTAGATATGGCTTCCACAAGTACTGTATATATCCTAGGAGTATCTGAGGGAGCCTAGACTACAGCAGTAGGGCATTGCTGCCTGGGGTTCTTGGCACCTTTACAGTACATCTCCAGTTGAGGATTTAGCAATATGGCATTCCAAACAGGTAATGGTATTCCATCTAGAGTGATTATCAACTTGGATCTCTTCTTGCGGTCTTGTTTGCCTTCACAGCTGTCTGTGTTATGCCCCAACTTTCTTAGGCTTGAGAATAACTTGTTACATAGTCTTAAATAATCTGCGCTGTTCCTTATTCTTTACTAAAGTTACCAAAGCAAACCTGTTGCAAACTATGCTACAGTGCATCCAGAAAGTATTCACAGAGCATCACATTTTGTTATGTTACAGCCTTATTCCAAAATGGATTGTCATTTTTTTCCTCAGAATTCTACACACAACACCCCATAATGACAATGTCAAAAAAGTTTACTTGAGGTTTTTGCAAATTTATTAAAAGTAAAAAACTGAGAAATCACATGTACATAAGTATTCACAGCCTTTGCTCAATACTTTGTCGATGCACCTTTGGCAGCTATTACAGCATCAAGTCTTTTTGAATATTATGCCACAAGCTTGGCACACCTATCCTTGGCCAGTTTTGCCCATTCCTCTTTGCAGCACCTCTCAAGTTCCATCAGGTTGGATGGGAAGCGTCGGTGCACAGCCATTTTAAGATCTCTCCAGAGATGTTGAATCTGATTCAAGTCTGGGCTCTGGCTGAGCCACTCAAGGACATTCACAGAGTTGTCCTGAAGCCACTCCTTTGATATCTTGGCTGTGTGCTTAGGGTCTTTGTCCTGCTGAAAGATGAACCGTTGCCCCAGTCTGAAGTCAAGAGCGCTCTGGAGCAGGTTTTCATCCAGGATGTCTCTGTACATTGCTGCATTCATCTTTCAATTTATCCTGACTAGTCTTCCAGTTCCTGCCGCTGGAAAACGTCCCCACAGCATGATGCTGTCACCACCGTGCTTCACTGTAGGGATGGTATCGGCCTGGTTTCCTCCAAACGTGACGCCTGGCATTCACACCAAAGAGTTCAATCTTTGTCTCATCAAACCAGAGAATTTTGTTTCTCATGGTCTGAAAGTCCTTCAGGTGCCTTTTGGCAAACTCCAGGCGAGCTGCCATGGGCCTTTTACTAAGGAGTGGCTTCCGTCTGGCCACTCTACCATACAGGCCTGATTGGTGGATTGCTGCAGAAATGGTTGTCCTTCTGGAAGTTTCTCCCCTCTCCATAGAGGACCTCTGACAGAGTGACCATCGGGTTCTTGGTCGCCTCCCTGACTAAGGCCCTTCTCCCCCAATTGCCCTGTTTAGATGGCCAGCCAGCTCTAGGAAGTGTCCTGGTGGTTTTGAACTTCTTCCACTTACGGATGATGGAGGCTACTGTGCTCATTGGGACCTTTAAAGCAGCAGAAATTTTTCTGTAACCTTCTCCAGATTTGTGCCTCGAGACAATCTTGTCTCAGAGGTCTAAAGACAATTCCTTTGACTTCATGCTTGGTTTGTGCTCTGACATGAACTGTCGACTGTGGGACCTTATATAGACAGGTGTGTGCCTTTCCAAATCATGTCCAATAAACTGAATTTACCACAGGTGGACTCCAATTAAGCTGCAGAAACATGTCAAGGTCGATCAGGGGAAACAGGATGCACCTGAGCTCAATTTTGAGCTTCATTGCAAAGGCTGTGAATACTTATGTACATGTGCTTTCTCAAATTTTTCATTTTTAATAAATTTGCAAAAACCTCAAGTAACCTTTTTTCATGTTGTCATTATGGGGTGTTGTGTGTAGAATTCTGAGGAAAAATGAATTTAATCCATTGTGGAATAAGGCTGTAACATAATAAAATGTGGAAAAAGTGATGTGCTGTGAATACTTTCCGGATGCACTGTATACCCAGTATGTTATTGTTTTAGTTGTCATTTGTGCAATTTATATTCTAGTTAATTACATTGGCAATATTTCAGTATTTAGGATAGTACCTTTAATGCTGATTGAACTGTTGGCTGTCCCAAGTTGCATTTGTTTTCTTCCATTTGAATCTAATTCAGAAAGGAGCAGCAGACAATTTAGATTACACCATTAGAGTAATAACCAAATTGCACAAATAGTGTGCCAGCAACATGAAGCTTTAAGAAAATGAAGAAGCCTTCAAAGATTAATAAGGATTTGAAATAATGCAGTTTAATTTCACCTGACATTGCATTCATTTTAAGCAAAAGAACAGGTAAAAAAATCTGATTGTATGCACTGTACTCTGGAGGTTTCTCTCACAGAACATTATTTATTCTTCATCACTAGATATTAGAGTGGATTTATTTTATGTTACTGTTTGTAATAGCAGTGTAGTACACATTGTATGTTGTATTAATATCTAAAGTACTCTCTCGCAGTAGGAAAATGTCTGATTGGAAGGGTTAAGACATCTCCAACGGTGCAAACGGAAAGTACATGCTGGTAGAGTAGCTAAGATCACTGTGTTAGAAAGTTCATTAAGGAGAGGTGCACCATATTGTATTATTTCAAAAGGCTACTATAAGATAAGTGTGCCGGAGGGAGGCAGGTGCCTGAAGACATCTCATCTCACACGTATAGGGTCTAATCCAGAGCTAACCTTTGATAGATTTGACTTATGTATTTGAGGGAATTTTGAATGAACTTGACCACCTCTCATTCACACTGAGGAAAAAATCATTCTGTCTAGAACTGCACTTCTGAGAATCTGACTGTTAGGACCTCTTTCCAATGAAACTTTTTTTTGAGATCCCAAAAGTTCATAGTCCTCATTCTGTCTCTGTGGAAGTCTAAATGCTGATTTAACAAATCTGTCTAATTTTTCCAGATTTTAATTAGACATAACTTAATGTCTTTTTTATCTCTCTTTAACTTAATGAGGCCAATCTCAGCATACCAACACTTACAGTTTAAAATGGAGACTAGAAAAATTACTCTCCTATCTGTCTGAAACCTGTGGCATACAATGTGCTTTGAATACGCATGTTTAAAGATTATATTTTATACCAGAAATACTTTTTGTAAATCCAATGGTACATTTGAGCATATTGCCAGTTTAAACAAAATAAAAAAATATTTAAATCCAGAAATTAGGTTTAAGTTTTAAACTTTATCTCAGTACCATGCTGTAAAGCTAGTAAATAACTACAAGGATTTCTTTTTGTTCTCTTGCATTAACTGCAAAATGGGTCTTCCTATTGTATAATTTGATTAAAATTGTCAGAATGATTAAACACTAGTCTCACCTTCAAGAAGACTTTAGTAATTATATTTTTGCTATAAAATCTTTTGCAACATTTTGAGCAAAGGACTACAGCTATAACCAGAGTTTTTATTCGCTTTAGCTGTTATCTTTTCCTTGACAAGTGTGCAATACTGAGTGTTTCAAAAAAGCTTTTTTGGTTTTTCAATAGTTTTCCTCTTCTCTTGCATCTGAATATATATTTTGTGTTACTGGAGAAAAGTTCCTAATTCACTGTTTGCAAACTGTGTTTTTTTATTAGACAGAATAATCAGAAATAAAGCAATTCTTCATCAATTTATCTTTTATTAGGCTTTTACATTAATGGATTACTCTGCTTCTGCAATGGACACTTTCCTCTTTTTGCTTACAAGGAATGCATTTGACAAATAACTACAGGTTAATGTTGATGCTTTCTTTAGTTAGAGAGGCTTCTAGACAAAGTGAATTATTTAAAATGCTCCTTGTTATGCTGATTGGATTTCTCGTAAGATGATGGGGAAAATAACTTGATATTATAGAAGGGAATAAAAAAAATATGTAAGCCAAGTTTCACATTTTCCATTAACACCCACACATATTTTCCCTAAATATAAATATAAAGTTGAATGACATTTAAAAAAATACTAATTTGACTGATGAGATACTTTGGATCTGTTCCGTTTTGGCTTTAGTTTAACTGGGCACTTTATTTGCTTTTATACTTTCAATAAAAAAAGTGGTTTTTATTTGATTGGTTTGAACAGCACACTATATATTCTTTTGAATAATTTACTTTTCTTGTCCTGGTTGATTGCTGTAGTAATTGCTTTCTTGACTACTTATCATCACGTTCTAATGGTTCAGTAAAATGTCCATAAATCAGTTTTAATATTTGCTTTGTCTATTTCAGTGATGCAGGAAGCTAACTTCTGTGCAGCTATCTCCTGAAACTTCAGTCTGTGTTGGAATATGTCCACACACCCAAACATTAGTTGAATTTTGACACTGGCTCACTTTTAGAGTGTATAAGGGAAGATGAGATCTTAGATCATACCTACATGCACATAAACAAAGAAAGAATTTACTCTGGCATCCCAAGCACCCCTACTCCACCCTAGAATCAAAGGTGGTATACAAAGCCTATAAGATAACATCTCTACCTTGCACAAACCTATTAATGAAAAGTGTCTCGAAAAGAAGTCAAATGCCAGAAGAGAATGGCTAATTTTCTTCAGGCAGTGCAGCTGCAAACACTTCTGTCCCCTGCATCACAGGGAAAATTAATGGAAGGAATTATTAAGGATAAAATTGAGCAGCACGTGGCAAATATAGCAGTTATTCTGAACAGTCAGCAAGGGTTCAGAGGAGAAAGGTTGTGTTTTACTAATATGCTGGAATACTATGAAAAGGCAACAAAAGGATATGATCAAACTGGAGCTTATGATATTATTTATCTTGACTTTCAGAAAGCATTTGAGAGGTTGGGCATCAAATTAAAAGAAGTGGGAGTTTAGGGTGATGCTTTTGGATGGGGGCAGAATTGGCTCAAACACAGGAAGCAGAGGGTGATGGTATGAGGAGCCTTTTCAGAATTGGCTGGTGAGAAGAGTGGTGCTCCACAGGGGTCAGTGCTAGGGTCGCTGCTATTTTAAATAATATAAATTATTTGGATAGGAATATAAGTAGCAAGCTTGTTAAGTTTGCAGATGACACCAAGATAGGTGGATCAGCAGATAATTTGGAATCTGTTATATCATTACAGAAGGACTTGGATAGCATACAGACTTGGGCAGATTTGTGGCAGATGAAATTTAATGTCAGTAAATGTAAAGCATTACACATAGGAAGTAAAAATGTCAGATTGGAATACACAACGGGCGGTCGGAAAATCGAGAGTACACCTTATGAGAAGAATTTAGGAGTTATAGTGGACTCTAATCTATCAACTGACAGTGTTCAGAAGCCATTAAGAAGGCAAACAGAATGTTAGGTTATATAGCACGGTGTGTGGAGTACAAGTCCAAGGAGGTTATGCTCAACCTTTATAACACACTAGTGAGGCCTCCTCTTGAGTACTGTGTGTAGTTTTGGTCTCCAGACTACAAAAAGGACATAGCAGTGCTAGAAAAGGTCCAGAGAAGAGCAGCTAGGCTGATTCCAGGGCTACAGGGGTTGAATTATGAGGAAAGATTAAAAGAGCTGAGCCTTTACTGTTTAAGCAAAAGAAGATTAAGAGGTGACATGATTGAAGTGTTAAAAATTATGAAGGGAATTAGTACAGTGGTTCGAGACTCTTATTTTAAAATAAGTTCATCAAGAACACAGGGACACAGTTGGAAACTTGTTAAGGGTAAATTTCGCTCAAATATTAGGAAGTTTTTCTTTACACAAAGAACAATAGACACTTGGAATAAGCTACCAATTTGTGTGGTAAACAGTAAGACTTTAGGGACTTTTAAAACTCAACTTAATATTTTTTTGGAAGAAATAAGTGGATAGAACTGGTGAGTTTTGTTGGGCTGAATGGCCTGTTCTTGGCTAGATTGTTCTACTGTTTTACCAACACCAAGCAAAATTTATACAAGGTGTGAGTACAGTCCCACCATTTTCAACCGACACAAAGATAAACAGAGAGCTTTACTAATGGCCCTGTTGTTTGGTGAGTCCTTACAACTGTTTTGAGTTTGTGAATAAATAAGAAGTTACAAATCTATACTAATAAAAGGCAAAGCCCTCACTGACTCACTCACTCACTCACTCACTCACTGACTCATCACTAATTCTCCAACTTCCCATGTAGGTAGAAAGCTGAAATTTGGCAGGCTTATTCAAAACAGTTTACTTACAAAAGTTAAGCAGGTTTCATTTCGAAATTCTACACGTAATGGTCATAACGGTCAATAACGGTCGACAACATCCGCCATGTTGAACTTCCTTATTTATGGCCCCATCTTCACGAAATTTGGTAGGCGGCTTCCCTGCGCTAACCAAAACCGATGTACTTACTTATTTCGGTGGTATGACGCCACTGTCGGCCGCCATATTGAATTTTCCAAACGTCACTAATTCTCCAACTTCCCGTGTAGGTAGAAGGCTGAAATTTGGCAGGCCCATTCCTTACAGCTTACTTACAAAAGTTAAGCAGGTTTCATTTCGAAATTCTACGCGTAATGGTCATAACGGTCAACAACGTCCGCCATATTGAACTTTCTTATTCATGGCCCCATCTTCATGAAATTTGGTAGGCGGCTTCCCTGCGCTAGCCAAAACCAATGTACATATTTATTTCGGTGGTATGACGCCACTGTCAGCCTCCATATTGAACTTTCCAACGTCACTAATTCTCCAACTTCCCGTGTAGGTAGAAGGCTGAAATTTGGTACTTATTTCGGTGGTATGATGCTGCTGTCGGCCGCCATATTGAACTTTTAACAGAAACCGTTGTCTGTACTTATTTCGTTGGTATGACACCACTGTCGGCCGCCATATTGAACTTTCCAACGTCACTAATTCTCCAACTTCCCGTGTAGGTAGAAGGCTGAAATTTGGCAGGCTCATTCCTTACAGCTTACTTACAAAAAGTAAGCAGGTTTTATTTCGAAATTCTACACGTAATGGTCATAACGGTCAACAACGTCCGCCATGTTGAACTTTCTTATTTATGGCCCCATCTTCGAATTTGGTAGGCGGCTTCCCTGCACTAACGAAACCAATGTATGCGTACTTATTTGGTGGTATGATGCCACTGTCGGCCGCCATATATTGAACTTTTCAACAGTCTTTGTTACTTATGGGCCCATCTTCAAGAAATTTGGTACACGGGTTCCCAACGCTAACTGAATCCTACTTACGTACATATATATGTCCATAGCCTGCGCCTCGGTCACCGTGTGAGGTGGCGTTGGGTCCCCCATCCCAACGCCTCCCACATTGTTGGCTGCCTGCCTATATAAGACCGTCTGTCACTCCGGTCTCTACATTCCCTTCCTTGCTTCGCCACGGGATTCACGTCTCCCTACTGATAACTACAGCCTTTTTGTTTAATCCACGGCTTCTCGGCTGTTTTATTGTTTGTTTATTACAATTATAGTTATTGTATAGGTATTTTACACTTACTTTACATTGCTCAGGTACCCATTTTCTTTATCATTCCAACCCCCATTACCATGTCTATTGTGGTGATCACTATCGATCAAAGAACTGTAACTTACCGAGTGGTTTCCATACCCGGAGATACTGTACCACCTACCTTTTCCATTCTCTCTGTTACATATTGCACGGCCATATCAGGCTCACTCTTGATATCCGGTGGAACATTCTGCCTTATGTATTGAATGACTGGGACAGGTTCAAAGTGTGGACTGATGACGGTACAGGAGATAATTAGACTACACAGGAGCACTAGAAGAGTGAAATGCTTAAGCCCTTCACCTATTGTTCTGAATGTGAGTTGATGGCTGCCCCTGAATTGTTCAGTCGTCGCTTTCAAGAGTGCGAAATGGCCAAATATTTTACACCTTTCACAACCGCCAATGCCTCTTAAACATCTTAGATTCACAGGTGACGATTTCAATAGTGGACACTTTGATGTTTATGAATGTTTAAACTCTCAAAAGCTGGATGTGATTTTATCGATGAAACCGGTTGTGTGCTTACAACGCTTGACAGATGCCGAATGTCACTTCAACACAACAAATCCTGCAAATACTGTCGTAATTGAAAAAAACCATGAAACTCAAACCGATTATGACAGCAGGAATCCAAGCTGTGAGATTTGAGACAAGATTACTGTTCACATGGCCAACTGTAAGTTACATGCTCAAGAGTAAGCTCAGCGCACAGCTTGGTCATGTTACAACCGGAGGGCCGAACTGACAACATGGTATACAAAGAGATCCTTAACAAATAATTATTGGCATATCTTCCTCAGTTTAAAATGTTTAATTTTTTTTTTTAATAAAAATTTTAATGCAGTACTTCGCCGCTGCGAAGCGCGGGTATTTTGCTAGTATATATATATGTGTATATGTATATATGTATGGATATGTATTGTAAACGGACCGAGGAGACAGCAATAAGGGTTGGGGTTTCCGGCCCCGTATATTGTACAGAATTTTTCGTACAGAAAAGAAAAAAGGTCAAAGCATAAACTAAACAGTTCATAACGCGACGCCGTCTCCTGGCGTCGCGGCCATTTTATAGGGGTGGAGCCGGAAGTGAAGGACAGCTGGGAAGGACCGCAAGGGAGGATGGGAAGGATGACGTCAGGGCAAGATGGCGGAGGAAGGGCGGAAGTACCGCACTGCGGTCAAACCAGGCCTATGGTGCTGGAAGGTCTCTTTTTCTATAAGGAAGCAGAGGGAGAAAGTTAATACCCCGCCATTCCCTGGCGGCGAATGTTTTCCCAGGTGTTCTCGAATCAGTCCGCGGCCTCCTAATCGCTCGTGCGTGACACGATCCCCCCCTTAGCCCAGGACCGTCAGGTCGGGCGGACCTAACCGAGAGGTCGTGAATACGAGAGAGAGCATCGGCATTGGCTTGAAGGGTGCCCCGCCGATAAGTGACAGTGAACTTATACGGCTGCAAGTCCAGAAACCACCTAGTGACCGCGGATTCGACTCTTTGTGCAGGGACATCCACTGAAGTGCAGCGTGGATCAGTCACCAGAGCGAATTCGACCCAGCAGGTAGTAACGGAGGTGGGTCACTGCCCACTTAATGGCCAAGGCCTCCCTCTCCACTGCCGCATACCGGGTCTCCCGGTCCATCAGTTTCCGGCTAAGGTACATCACAGGGTGCTCGACACCATCGACGCTTTGGCTCAGCACGGCGCCCAGGCCTGTGTCCGAAGCGTCGGTCTGGAGATAAACGGGAGCCCAAAATCGGCGTCCGTAACACAGGTGCCGACGTTAGGGCCTTCTTTAGGTCACTGAACGCGTGTTCTGCCTTGTCGGTCCACACCACGCGAGGGCGCCCTTTTGTCAGGTCAGTCAAGGGTGCTGCTCTTTCGAGAAGCGGGAACAAACCGGCGGTAGTAACCCGCAAGCCCCAAGAAAGCCTGCACCTGTTTCTTGGTATTGGACGGGGCCATTCTAAGATGTCTTTAACTTTGGAGCCTGTGGCCGCACCTGTCCTTGTCCCACGAGGTAGCCTAAATATTTGGCCTCCTTTAATCCAAAAAAACACTTCCGGGGGTTTATGCGGAGGCGGCTTTAGCCAGTGTTAGGAGGACAGCGCGACCTGCAATAGATGCTCCTCCCAGGTGCGGAATAGATGACAACGTCATCCAGGTAAGCGCACTATAGGACTGATGGGGCTTCAGCACTCTGTCTACCAGGCGTTGGAAGGTCGCGGGGCCCGTGCAGCCCAAATGGGAGGACCTTGTACTGCCAGTGCCCGCTAGGGGTGCTAAAGGCCGTTTCTCCTTTGCGGATGCCGTTAAAGGAATTTGCCAATACCCTTTTGTCATGTCAAGGGTAGTCAAATATCGAGCCGTACCCAGCCGCTCAAGGAGGTCGCGTCAATGCGGGGCATGGGGTAGGCATCGAACTTGGAGATCTGATTCAGACGTCTAAAGTCGTTACAGAACCTCCAGGAGCCGTCTGGCTTGGAGACGAGGACAATAGGGCTGGACCAGGGACTATGGCTCTCTTCAATTATGTCCATGTCCAACATACGTTTCACCTCCAGTTCGACCTCTGCGTTTTGCCTCCGGAGTCTGTAGGGCCTCCCGGACGATTACACCGGGGTCCGTGACTATATCGTGGGCAATCAGCGAGGTCCGGCCGGGTGACTCGCTCACCACCTCGGGGATGGCACGGAGGTTTGGGCTAACTCCTGCCGCTGCTTGGGGTCAGCTCTTCTCCGAGGTTAAGGGCAGTTGTGCTCGTGAAGGGAGAGTGACCTATGGGAGCTGGGAAGCTCCTCTCTATCTCTCAGGGCTTTAACAGGTTGACATGATAGATCCTCTCACCGGTCGGCGATTGGGCTGTTTCACCAAATAGTCGGCGAGCCCCTTCTCTCCTTAACCTCGTAAGGCCCTTGCCAGTGGCGAGCAGCTTCGAGTGGGAGGTCGGGACGAGCACCATAACTTCGGTCCCCGGCGGAACTCCCTGAGGACGGAGTTGCGGTTGTAACACCGGGCCTGCGCTGCTTGCGCACGAGTCACGTGCTCTTTTAGGAGGGGCCTGATCTTTGTGAGTCGGTCGCAGTTGCGCTATGTACTCCAAAATGTTAGAGGAAGGAAGGCCTCGGCCTCCCAGCCTTCTTTTAGGATGTCGAGGATTCCCGGGGTTGTCGCCATATAACAATTCAAATGGGGAGAAGCCAGTAGAGGCCTGGGGTACCTCCCGGTAAGCAAAAGCACGAGGGGAGGAGCTGGTCCCAGTTCCTGCCGTCAGCGCTGACTACCTTGCGAGCATCTGCTTAAGCGTCTGGTTAAAGCGTTCCACCAGCCCGTCAGTTTGCGGGTGATAGACAGACGCTTTCAGGTGCTTTATCCGCAGTAATTTGGCTACCTCCTGAGCGTATCCGATGTAAAGGCGTACCCTGGTCGTGAGGACCTCCTTGGGTATGCCCGCGCGTGAAAACAAATTAACCAGTTCCGTGCGATGCTTTTAGTATTAGCGAGCGCAGGGGAACCGCCTCTGGGTACCGGGTGGCATAGTCCACCATGACTAGAATATATCTGTGGCCACGGGTTGAGGGCTCCAGGGGGGCCTACCAGATCGACCCCTATCCTTTCAAAGGGTACATCGACTAGGGGAATAGGGACTAGAGGAGCACGGTCCCTCCTAGGAATCTGGCGGGTCTGGCACTCCGGACAGGATTGACAGAACGCGGACCTCCTCATTGATCCCAGGCCAGTAAAACGGGCTTAATTCTCTCCAGTGTTTTTGGCCCGAGGTGGCGCCTAGGAGGTGAGCATGTGCCAACTTCGCATATCTCCCGCCCGGAAGGTACGCGGAATTAGCAACAACTTCCGCACCTCGCCCTCATGGGTAGCCACTTTCGGTACAACAGATCATTTCAAGGACAAAGAAGGGTTGCGCGGTGTGGAACCGTCCGCTGTGAGCTGTTAGGCAGAACAACCGCATTCGGGCAAAGCGCAGGGAATCATCATTCCACTGCTCCCTCTTAAAGGAGGCGGCGTGGACCGAATTGATGGTCCAGGCGCCGAGAGGGTCTTGGGCCTGGGCCTGGGAAGAGTTCCTGGCTAGTCCCTTCTCCGCGGAGTCTTCGGGTCAAGGTCCGTGGCCAGGAAAGGTCCCCGAGACACCAGCGCCGCTAGGGCCTGCCCTTGTGCGGCGTGGAGGCCGCGGAGGGGTGCCTTTTCCCCTCATCACTAGATCCAACAAGGCCCCGGGAGCGGCGAATGGCTTACCGCTGATTCTTTTAGACCAGTCTTGTCCCAAAATCACTGGGAAGGGGGGTTCAGGTAACACAGCGACCGTCATTTGGGTTGGTTCCCCCTTCCAGGTGACATAACAGTGGCGGAGCGATATGACCTAGTCCCCCATGCACACAAGTGACCAACAAATGCTGGTTTAACCACTGTTGCGGTAAGACAAAGCGGCGGCGACAATGGTAATGTTGCTGCGGAATCAAACAAAGCCACCACGGCGTGCCCATTTAGCAACACCACTCCCGTGTTGGACTCGCCAAGGGATGCGGCGGGATACAATACCTCTCCGGCGATGTCCAGGTACAGTCCATAGGCTCGGGCGATGTTGTGGGGGCAGGTTGGTAGTAGGTGGCCGGTCTCGCCACACTTGAAACAGCGCGGCGGTCCCGGCTTCTCTCTGGCTCTGGCTGGCGCTTCTGCAGCGCGTCGAGAGGGCTCGGGGTGGCCGCCCGTCCCTGCCGGTTCCCGCGAGCAGGCTTTTCTGACCCCCAAGTCGGAGGACCGCCAACTGGCGCTCCAGGGCGTCTAGGAGGCCCGACATGTTTTGGTAGGCGTGTCCCCGGACCTGCTGGGCGAGCGAACTGGGCATGGCATTGACCAGGCCTTCACAGGCCACCTGCTCGACCACTTTCCGCCCCTGGGGTCCCTCTGGCGTAGCCAGCGCCCATCTTGCCCCAGAACTTCGAGCGCCTGGGCGCGAGCAGGCTTTTCGGGGTCAAAGACCCAGTTCCGCCATTCGGCCGCCTGCTGGCCCGGGCTAATGCCGTAGCGGGCCCGTATTTCGGGCTTGAGGAGGTGCGTAATTAGCGGCCTCCTCCTCAGGGAGGTCATAATAGGCCGCAGCGCTGTCCCTTCAGATATGGCGCCAGGATGGGCGCCCACTCGGACCGCTGCCACTCGTTCGGGTGGCGTCCTCTCAAACATGCCCAGGTAGCGTCGGCGTCCTCCGAAGGGCCCCGGGACTAAAGGAGGAGGCGGCTGCCTGGCGGGTCTGGTCTCGCCCGTTGGGCTTCTACTAACCTGGCCTCGTGGCCTCCAGCTCCCGGGTGGTGGCGGCTTGCGCGAGCTGCAGCGCCTGGAGCTGGTCATTCATGGCTTGTAGCACCGTGTTGAGGTCCTGTCCCTCCGTCATCTCGGGATCTTCGATCCTGCCGGCTACGCCAATTGTAAACGGACCGAGGAGACAGCAATAAGGGTTGGGGTTTCCGGCCCCGTATATTGTACAGAATTTTTCGTACAGAAAAGAAAAAAGGTCAAAGCATAAACTAAACAGTTCATAACGCGACGCCGTCTCCTGGCGTCGCGGCCATTTTATAGGGGTGGAGCCGGAAGTGGAGGACAGCTGGGAAGGACCGCAAGGGAGGATGGGAAGGATGGCGTCAGGGCAAGATGGCGGAGGAAGGGCGGAAGTACCGCACTGCGGTCAAACCAGGCCTATGGTGCTGGAAGGTCTCTTTTCTATAAGGAAGCAGAGGGAGAAAGTTAGTACCCGCCATTCCCTGGCGCGAATGTTTTCCCAGGTGTTCTCGAATCAGTCCACGGCCTCCTAATCGCTCGTGCGTGACAGTATATACAGTATATATGTTTATATGTGTGTGTGTATGTATACAGTATATATATATATATATATATATATATATATAGTGGACGCGGCCCGGACACAGACAGGCGGACATGTTGTAACTCAACCACCACACGTTTATTTACACAATTATTTACAATTATAACGATCATTCAGACCCAGAATAGTCCAAATAGTGCAGAAACCCCAAACACACACAGTCCTGGCCACAATATGCCTTTCTTCGGGCCACCTCCACTCTCCTCTCTTGCCTCGTCCTCCTTCCACCCGACTCTAGCACTGAATGAATGGAGACGGCCCCTTTTAAACAGTCCCCGGATGAGCCCCAGGTGTTCCCGGCATTCCTCCTCTGGCCACGCCCCAGCGTGGTGGAAGTGCCTGCTGTCCTCCCGGCAGCTCTCCGGGTGGCGTCCTAAATCTTCCCTCAGCACTCCCTGTTGTGGTGGAAGTGCTGGGGAAACAGGTCCCCAAGGCATTGGGGCGCCTCCTGGCGGTGACCACGGGCACCTACAGGGTGGAGCTTCCATGCCCTGTACCTGTGGCCCCCAGAGCAACCTCTTCTGGTCCCTCACGGCGTCCCGGCCGGGTCGTTGCCCCTGGCATCCCTGACAATATATATATCTATATGACAGCAACACTCATCACTCACAACAGTGACAAAACAATTACATTGACAATCATGTTACGTTATTTTCAAAATGTTTTCTTTTCTTTTTCATTACTTCTTTAACACAATACTTCTCCGCTGCGAAGCGCGGGTATTTTGCTAGTTATAGTATATGGACGAAAAAATAGGTTCCAGTTATGACCATTACGCGTAGAATTTTCGAAATGAAACCTGCCCAACTTTTGTAAGTAAGCTGTAAGGAATACGCCTGCCAAATTTCAGCCTTCTACCTAAACGGGAAGTTGGAGAATTAGTGATGAGTCAGTGAGTCAGTGAGTGAGTGACTCAGTGAGGGCTTTGCCTTATATTAGTATAGATCAGTGTTATTTGTTTGGAAAATTGATTTTTATGTTGATATTTTTGGGGGTGCGGAACGGATTAACTGGATTTCCATTATTTTCAATGGGAAAGTTTGTTCTTGATACGAGAAATTCGCTATACAAGCTCAGCGCTGGAACGAATTAAACTCGTATCTCGAGGTTCCACTGTACTGGGCCCAAATAATCACAAGAACTTGTGAAAAGCAAACCATCAAACTTTTGAAGAAGCTACCATGAGAATAAATTGTATGGATATCACCTGAAAATTTCAGGAATGTGGAGCCACTTATAGCTGGTTAACAAGGAAGTTCTCTGGAAGGCCACCCCCACATACTCAAGGCTTCTCCAGCTCATTCTTAGTCAATCCCAGTTGTTCTGCCTCTGTAACCAAACAATAAAAATTTTGGATAGAAACTGTTTCTGCTGTATATTGTCCTCAAAAATGGCTCAATTCCAGACTGTTCTATTGTTGAGTCAATGGCGAAGGAAGCTGAAGAGGTTATTCTGTGCTTTATTGGTGATGGTTTTTTAGACTGCCCAGAAAGATTTCTGTTTGCCTCTTAGCACAGGCTGTTGCAAGATTACCAAATTTATATATTCTTAGAGTGATTAGTGCATAATATCACGGACAGTGACAACTTTGACTTGTTATAGACATCTAGAAGGGACAGAAGACACCTGTATCTGTAGAAATTTTAAGTAATATAAAATTTGCATTGTTAAACAATGAATTTCTCTGTAGCAAGATACTGTATATGTAGCAAGGAGGGAGTGATTATGAAGTACCATACCATTTTAGAAACCTTAAGTTTTAATCAGAAAAAAAACAACTAAATTTGTTGTATCAGGTACAACAAAATATCTGCAACTAAAAATGGTTTCCATGGGTAAAGCCCACACTTACGTCAGATTGCTCTTGTGCAGCAAGTGAATGTGATGTTGATGTTACTTATTAAACAGTGTGGCAGACAGCTGGAGCCTTTATCCAGCCAGCATGCCCCGAGTATGGAAGAACCGGGGAAGAGAGTATTTTCAAGACCCTTACCCCCCAGGACAAGCAGAGGGCAGCCTCCTTGGTTTCCAGCAGGGCCACAGGACATGAGAATGTAAGCTCAACCCTGCTGGGACCCGTGGCCCTATTTGGTCAGAAGTGCGGCTGGAAAAAGCTTGTTAGGCAACTTCTGGGTGCCCTATAAAAAGGCGCCGGTCACCAGGAGTGAACGGGCAGAGACGGCACAGGCGGCAAAGGAGGGACTGTGCTCTATGCTTTTGCCTTGTGTGCTGGTAAGGCAAATTATGTAAATAAATTGTGTGCTGTGTGGCAAAACCTGTGCACCACTCAGTAAGTGACAGTTCTTTGATCGATGGTGATCACCTCGATAGACATGTTAATGGTGGTACGGTTGGAATGGGCACCTGAACAATGTAAAGTAAATCTAAAATACCTACACAATAACTATAATCATAATAAACAAACAATAAAACAGCGGAGAAGCCGTGGATTAAATAAAAAGGCTGTAGTTATCAGCATGATAACAGCATAGCAAGGAAGGGAATATAGAGACTGGAGTGACGGATGGCCTTATATAGGCAGGCAGCCAACAATGTGGGAGACGTTGAGATGGGGGACCTGACGCCGTCTCACACGGTGACCGAGCTGCAGGCTATGGACGTATATATGTACGTAAGTAGGAGTCAGTTAACGTTGGGAACCTGCGTATCAAATTTCTTGAAGTGGGCCCATAAGTAACAAAGACCGTTGAAAAGTTCAATATGGCAGCCGATAGTGGCATCATACCACTGAAATAAGTGCGTACATTGGTTTTGGTTAGCGCAGGGAAGCCACCTACCAAATTTCATGAAGATGGGGCCATAAATAAGAAAGTTCAACATGGCGAACATTGTCAACTGTTATGACCGTTACGCGTAAAATTTCGAAATTAAACCTGCTTAACTTTTGTAAGTAAGCTGTAAGGAATGAGCCTGCCAAATTTCAGCCTTCTACCTACACATGAAGTTGGAAAATTAGTGATGAGTGAGTCAGTGAGTGAGTGAGTCAGTGAGGGCTTTGCCTTTTATTAGTATAGATAAACAGTGTGTTTGCATACATAATTTCAAAGAATCTTACCTAATATCTAAGATAATACAAAGGGTTTATGCTGTATAACTGTGCAGGGAATATTTATAAACAATGTGGGAGAGTTTATAAGGGCTTAAAATATATAAAAATAACCATACAAACATATGGTTTCTACTTCGCGGATTTTCATCTGGAACGCAACCCGCACGATCGAGGAGGGATTACTGTATGCAGAATTCTGGGAGGAGTTGGGTTGGGCCTGTAGGCGCATGCAAGTGTGTTAAATTTCACGTTCGTTGGTATTTATAAAGGGGAAGTGCATGGAACATATATACATAGTTTTATGCATCTGGATTTTTTTGTGTGTACATACATTTCCATTACTGTCCGTACGCCATGATTTAGTGTGAATTCTACGCACAGCTTTATACATGAGGTGTCAGCAGAAGCGAACTCAGTGACGGAGATGATAATGGAAATTAAACTAACAAAAACTTAAAAGTTAGAGTGCAACCTGACTGTCCAATTTTCACCTGTTTTTTACCACTAACCTTTACCAACACAACCATTATTCTTTGTTTCCACCGAGAGATGCTAAAACTGATGCCGCAGCCATATTTCACCCGGAGGTAACTGGCCTGACCCAGGGTTGAACTGTGGTCATGGGAATCCTATCCAATAAGAATTTGTGCCACTCTGAAACACTGAGCACTCTGAAACCTTTCAGCAAAAGAAATTAATCATGTGATTGTCGACCAGAGTTGTACCTATTTTGTGGTCACATGACACATAGTGAGATGAAAACAATTTACTAAAGCCATAAATTACTTGCATTTATTTTTTTCTTATTAACCATATTTTGGACAACATTTATTTTTTTCAAAAAACTTATTTACCTGTGAAGAACCACAACCATCTGAATATTTCTCAACAATTGCCATCTATCCACTATGAAGTTCAAATGGGCAGTGCAACGGTCATTTTTGTGCAAGATCTAACATGTTTAACCAATCTGAGTTATTGTGTAGCTTGCATGTGCAAAAATTTTTATTACACACCTGGTGCGCAAGACTTTTCTGTTCCATGTGGCAACTATGAGGTAATTGAAATCAATTTTTTTAGAGAAAACAAAATTGTATTGTTAGTTTTGTTCAGTACAAAATGCATTAAATTAGTATATTAAATTAACACCCTAATTTTACATTTGTAACTGGAACAAATTTACCCACTTTCACTGTGCAGTCAGTTTGTTGTATAAGTTGTAGTCTGCTTCATCTACAGGAAGTTCAAACGTGTTGTGCTGTATTTGAATTTGTGAATTTTACTTATGGATGTTTCCTACAGAGCACTGCTGTAACACACTATTTTAATCTTATGTATTTTGTATAAATGCCTTTTTATGTTATACAAGTATATAGCTCACATTGCAATCTTATACTGACCTGTAAATTTACAACTTAAATGCTAGAAGGAAGTATACTCTTTCCCCATTTGAAATGCATAACGTAAAGATAAATACGTTAAAATTTATGATCAAAGCTTCTGGGACATGCTGTCCGTCATCACAGACAATTATCTTTATGTAACATCATGGGTCTGGAACAACACATGGTGGTTTTGGCATAAAGTACGACCAGCCCAACATGAGAGAGAGAATCCATTTCACCAGAGATACTCCATCCTATTGGAGGTCATAGACACTCTCTTTGCATTAGCCTGACTGCTGAATCAAAAAACCACCCTTAAGGGACCACTGCCACAATAAAACAAGAAATGATTAGATTAGATTAGATATCTTTATTGTTACATATACTGTAAGAGCATAGAGAAATTCATGTGCCACAGTTGCGGTGATGTATAAATAAATACAGTAAATAAGTAAAAGTAGCATAAGTTAAATAAATAAGAGTGAAACAAAATGTACAGAACAGTTTCACATAAAACAGCAGATTGGTACATAGAGCTTGACAGGCTCAGGAAAAGGGTGGACAGAAAATTTAAAAAATATATAATGTGGGGTGTCTGAAGCTCATTATCATGGTTACTTAATGGAGAAAAGGTTAATAAAATCTCAAGAGCTTAAAACAGGGGAGTGTGTGAATTTCTGAATCCTCAGACACAACGACAAGTCTATGCTTTCCTCAGGTTAGCTACCACTTATATTCATCTCAGAATCTGCTAATCATGTGGCTCATTCCCTCAGTCAAACAAGAGGGAACAAAAGTTAAACAATCCAATGGAAAGTGAAATGCAAAGCTCCTTTTTAGGATGTAAAACATGAATTGTCTTCACATCTTTTTTGTTTTTTTTAAATCTCTTCACAAAACAGTTTTTTCTCCAAGCAGTTGTCTTCCAGTATGAATTTGGGTCCGTTCTTTTGCATATAATTGCAAGATCCAAGTTTGTAAATGAACTGCAGACTACTTCCCAAGGAGCAGACTTACTCCACTATAGAGGAAGAATGGCTTGTGTTATATTGTTTGAGCTCTGTTTCTGGGGATGGCATTTTACGCTGGTAGCTAATCATGTCCCTTTTCATTTATTATATAAAAATAAGGACGTGAATGCCAGTTTTAGACAGTGGTTTGAAACTGTACAATCCTACTGTTTAACTTTATACTACACGGTAATAGGGGAAACGTGCAAAATCCGTACAAATAATGACTGGACATGGGTTCAGGCCACCAGATCTGTGTAGTAGCAGCACTGTAGCCTGCACCAAAGTGCAACATTCATAGAAATACTGTAAAGTTATATGATTTTAGCAAAATCTGAAAGACCGCTGGAGGCCAAGGAAAGAAGACTTTGTTCAAACACTGTCATTCAGGCCTCCTTTAAATTTTGAGCTGGACATTTAGAACTAACAGATAACAATGTTCTAATGATTCAGTATTCTTATCAAGATCAACACATGCTTTAGAATGACAGTCTAACTCCTTCTCTATTTTGTGTACCATAGTTTTCTATCCACAACCCAACGATGGACATGTAAGGTTAATTGGTGACACTAAACTGACTTGGTGACAATGATACCGAGAGTGTGCCCATGAACCCCACCAACCCATATGTTGGCCCCTGCCTTGTTCCACTTGTATCTGAGGTTCTGCCTTCCAGAATTAGAGTGAACAGTTTCTGAAAAGGATTGAACAAACCTTCAAATTTTAATGAAACACAGAAATGCAGATTGTACACGGTAAGAAAGTTATCAGTTTTGATATACTGGTAAGCCCATTTTAGGGATGACTTTCTCTCACAAAACCTCTAATAGGCTAGTCCTAAAGTAAGTTTCTGTAGGTTAGACAGAAGAAAAAGAAAAAAGAGTTCCACTGATTGCAATCTACATAATAAAGTGAGACCAGGCAAAGGAGTAGAACAAAATCATTTAGATTCCCTTATTCTTTAAAAAATCTGCATTTCATTGCATCTCAAAACTCATGATAGCTCATAAATAATATGGCTATTTTTTGAAAGAGCCTTGTAAATTACCAGTGTAGAGGTGGACTGCTTCTCCTTAACATAGTTTAAAGTAGGGCTTTACTCTAAGACTACAGTTATATTCTAACCATATACAATATTTCTCTAGTTTGTGCTCCTCTGGAAGAAATCATTAATTTATATTAACTGTTAGCACAGCATTTCATGTTCAACCTTTTAGGATAGCCAAATGAACTTTATGTGAAACATTAAAGGTTTAAAATAGGAGTTTAATGTCACAAGACAAGTTGGAATTAGAGGCTCATTATAGATCAGAGGTGGTGTAAAAAAAAAGAACATTCATATAAATAAGTAGAGGAAATTCATTTGGAAGTGGGTGGTGGGCACACCAAGTTTTTTGATCTTTTTTTTTAAATTTTGAGCATTGGGTTTATTTCACTAAAAAAAAAACTCCTGGGCTATCATAGAACATTAATTGGACTTTGTCCATGTTCTGTGGTTTTCCTTCCACAATCCCAAAGATGTGCTGGTTAGGTTAATTGCAATTTCTGAAATGGCTATGTGGGTATGTAGCATTAGTGTGACCTCTCCAAGGCCATTTCCGGGCCTACTGGGCCACCTGTAACCCTAAATTGGATTAAGAGACTTGAACAATTATGTGATGGAACCATTTCTAGATATACTATAAGAATATGGCAGACTGGCTAGCTTTCTGCTAACTATCAATTGTCTTATCAGTTTAGGTACTTTAAGTTAGATTTGCTGTATCAACAGAATGAGTATTATAACGTGTTTATAATGTTCTAGCCTTGAGACATTCTTTTCTGTGATTAATACCTGCACAACTGAGATTCCCAACGTTCCCATTTAGTTTGAAAAAGATCAATTTAAACTCTGAGTTAAAGGGATGGTCCTTAGCAGATTAATTGTACCTATTACATTAGTAATTTAGGAGTAGCAAGGAACCAATTGACCTAGGGGTCGGGTTTGGCTAAAGGTTGCTATACTATTGAACGTCATAATCAGTGACTTATTCCTGCTTTTAATTCAGCTTGTTTAATTGTTTAATGCCTTTCTATTCTTTTTATGTAGCCAGAAAGAGTTTTCACTGTTTGATTCAAATTGTGTAGGAAATGTAGAAGGATGTGTATTTTTGCCATAAGCTTTAGAAAGCTAGTCTACTTAACTTTCTTCTTTTTGATGCATTTCATTAGAGAAGCTTGCTCACAAAATTTGTATCCACCCACATTGTGAATGTTTTATTATTTATGGTTGTAACAGTGGGTGATACTGCCTAATTCTGTACCCATAATTTGAGAAAGTACTGTGTGTATGTATAGTATTCTTAATCCAGCGTTTGTTTGCATGTATTGTCATCCTATCCTGATAATGGTGATTTCCAGGCAGTATCCCACCTTTGATAGGATTCCACTCTCTTCAAGGTTCCCAACTCATGCAGACCAGGCCCATCTAGAGTCACCTGTTAACTTAACATACAGATCTTTAGGGTATGGGCATCAACTCAAATCCATAGAGATGCTGTGTAAGCATTACACAAGCAGAGAGCAGGTCAGTCTTGAACCCTGGTCTTTAGAAGCTCATTATTGTGTCCTTAATAGTAGCAATAAATGAAGATCAGACTATAAGAATGTGAAAGTGACACCAGAAGCTATCACATCCACCTTTGTATTCATTAATAAAGAAAGGTTTAGATAATCAAAATCTTTCTAAATAAATACAAAAAGAAAATATTAATTAAAAAGCTAAGAATGAGTTATTAATTTCTGCTTAACATAACATAAAAATACTTAAATTCTTATAAAAAGTATTCTGTTAGTGATTTCCAAATATAAAATATATCTAGAAATATAGCATATATAACATTTTTTTAAATAAGAGATAGAAGTCCACCTAAAATCATCATTTAGTTGGAATGAAACCAGGCAGCCATAGCCCAGGATACATATGAGGACCATTAAGATAAATAATAAATAGTGAAAATAAATTTTAAATAGTGAAAATAAATAGTGAAATGTACTTTACACTATGGTTACATATGGCAAAAGAAATATCTTTCAAAAGCCACCACAAAAAAGAACAAAGCAATAAATGTAGCAACAAACCTACTGTGCATTATTTTTTTCAAAATAAGAAAATAAAGAGGAATAGCAGACAGGCCATTCAACTTTTCTTGACTGGCCACAGCCTTTTGGTGGTGGTGGCGGGGATGCTGCCTAAATCTCAGCTTTTACCTTTGGTCTCATTTTTCTTGCCTCTCTATAATAAGGATATTTGTCCTTATTAAGAGTTAACATCAAACTGACAGCCTGGCAAAAGCCTTGCTGCCTCAGACCTGAATCAGATAATTTCACAGGGAATCCGTTTGGAAAAACCTGACTATTCTGTGTAGGAATGAAACAATGAAATCCAATTCCAAAAGCGATGGGATTCTAGATAAGCAGCAAATTGCATTGCTCCCAGCTGGAGACCTCCTTCTAGAATCTGTTTTCACTGCAATATAAGCCAGTCATTATCCTTTCTTTTAGACATGTTTTTTTTCTAATTGATTCCCTCACAACTACTGAGCAAGCAACACAAGACTCCAATTCCCCAGATTCCATAGTTGCCAGCAGCAGTATTTGTAACTTCCTCTCTGTAGTGTTTGTGTTATGCTGTATAAGTTAATGTTAGTGATGAGCAAAAAATAAAACAATAAATAAAAGAGTCAATTTGGCAGCCTCACTGAAGCAACCTGAGGCATACACAGACATGAATGGTGTGTGGGTTGCTAGAATTATCTGTGCTGGCAAGATTACTCTGAGACATACAGAAAAAGCAAGTATTCAAAATTGCTGATATTAAAGAGACACAAATGTGCGGCAGGATAATGAGACGTAGCTTTGGATATTTACAGCAGGTAAACCCTGTCATGCCTGTCTTTCATTAAGTCGTGTCGCATTGGTCATATGTTGAGAAGAGCTATTTCAAAGCTAATGGATATCTAGTAGATACCTGTTCTTCTTGTACTCTGCTCTATTTATTTTCAAGCAGGAGTTTACTGACAGTCATGCTTCAGCCAGGAATGTTGCCTTGGCTCAAATTTATTTTCATTTCCTGTTGTTATTTTTATAGAATTCTATTTTGTTTTATTAATTCTGCTTTTGGTTTTGTTCTTTCTATGTTTTGTTGATGTAATGTTATGATGATTATTAATATCTGGAAGACTGGCGATTCAAATTCCGTTACTGCAATTACTGCCATTACTGTTGGGACCTTGAGCAAGGCCTTTAACCTGTGAATTGCTCCAAAGGTTCTTTACGATGGCCGACCCGGCGCTCTCACCCCCAAAAGATCACACAAAAAGACAATTTCCCATCAGGAATTAACAAAGTATATCGCATCACATCAAAATCTAATTATTTTTCAAATTGTTTATTATGTTAGGATTCTATGTATTAGTTTACTTTATTAATTGCCTTGTCTATGTAGAAGAGGTGCCTGCTAATTTTGCAGCCTGTAGGACAACGTCCAGCAGTGCTTAAAGGCAAAATTGCAGATGGAACAACAGCTCCAACTTCCTTCAGTTTTCTTAAAATTATTTTTAAGCTTAAACCTTTTCCCCACAATTGTCTGCAAAAAAGCTGTCGATATGAATTGTTGCAAATAACTGACAATGAGATGCAAAATATTGATAGAAATTTTTTACCCCTCTCACAAAGGTTAGGGCTCATTCACATCTCAATAACCAATATTTATATTTTTAAGAAAAGTATATAATTTTATATATATATATATATATATATATATATATATATATATATATATATATATATATATATATATATATATAGTCACACACAGGCGACTTGGAGCAAGCTGAGCGGACCAAGTGAAGGTAATCATCTGCTAGGTCAGGGGGTGGCAGGGTGCTCTAAACCTTTTTCTATTATCTCTGCAGACAAAATACGGGAAAACCTGCCTGGTTTAACTCTTTTAGGGCTAATTTTGTTTTTGTTTCTTTTCTCCCAGGGCTAAATATTTTTCCAAAAACTAACTTTTTTTTTAAAAAAAGAACACAAAACAATTGTTTAACATATTAAATCAGTCAGGCTTGTAATTTTTGTCCTCATATTTGCTGGAAAGTGGCGCTCAGTTAGCCTGTCTGGCACTGTTCTTTGTAATGACCTTCCTCGCTTTGCCAAAGGCACTCCAACATAATCTGCCAGCAAGCTGTCAACCACCTTCTTGCGGAAATCTCCTGCAGTCATAGTGCTGTCACTGTTTGCCTGCTTGAATAATAGATATCCATTTGTGAGTGCAATCTCACGCATGCGATGGTACACAGTGTGGTACCACTTGGTGGGCTTATGGCCGTAAGCATATGACCTCAGCATCTGATCCAGTCGATCAACTCCAGCCATTTTACAATTGTACTTCTCAAATGCAATGGGCTTGTCCAGCTTCCTACCTTCTGGGTTTCCGTTTGAACGAATTACTTTCTCGCATAAATTGTTGGTGTGAACTGTAGTAAGACAAGTCACCTGTTTGACATCATGCCATGCCAATACCACCAAGTTATCCGCCTGCATTGAAAACAGGACTGTCACCTCTTTTCATCTTCAGCCTGTCTGGCTTCAACTGTTAAGGCCTGTGTCTCCTGTTCACCCTCACTGTGCCAGAAGTTCCAATTCCCCTGCTCTGTAGATCCATGAACAATTCTGGTGATGTATAAAAATTGTCCATGTACACAACATGACCCAAATGTTAATAGCCCTAAAGCAGCTCCAGCACAACCTGACTTGTCAAGGGGACAGTTCTTTCTTTGAAAGGAATGCTTTCCAGTATAAGTAATTAGTTTCAGGCAGAAACCAGTGTTTGCTATATATACTAGCAAAATACCCGCGCTTCGCAGCGGAGAAGTAGTGTGTTAAAGAAGTAATGAAAAATTAAAGGAAACATTTTGAAAATAATGTAACATGATTGTCAATGTAATTGTTTTGTCACTGTTATGAGTGTTGCTGTCATATATATATATATATATATACATACTAGCAGAATACCCGCGCTTCGCAGCGGAGAAGTAGTGTGTTAAAGAAGGTACGAAAAAGAAAAGGAAAAATTTTTAAAATAACGTAACATGATTGTTAATGTAATTGTTTTGTCACTGTTATGAGTGTCGCTGTGATATATATATATAGCAAAATACCCAGCTTCAGCGATGTCATGTGTTAAAGAAGTTATGAAAAGAAAAGGAAACATTTTAAATATAATGTAACATGATTGTCAAAGTAATTGTTTTGTGTATTTGGTGGCAGCGTCACAAAGTTATTTTCGTCTAGCTGCATCAGAAAATGTACCACGACGTCTGACATGCCTCCTTTTTACTGTTTTCTCACAGCTTGGATTGCTGCTGTCATATATATACACACACACACACACACACACACACACACACACACACATACATACATACATACATACATACACATATATATATATATACATATATATATATATACATACATATCTTCATATCTACATATCTATATACATATCTACATATACACATATATATATACATACCTATCTACATCATATATACACACACATACATACATACACACACAAATTATATATATGTATGTATGTATGTATGTGTGTGTCTATATATATATATATATATAATGTAGATAGGTGTGTGTGTGTATATATATATATATACACATACATACATATATATACACATACATATACTTGTGTGTATGTTTGTATGTGTCTATATGTGTGTGTATAGCTTTGGTCACTGAGTGCAAGGGAAAAATAATAAAATATAGTCTATAAGTTATTAAACAGTAAAACATTAACGTTTCAAGAAGTACAGGTACATTGAGCACTACTGGAGTGGTTGTGGTTAAACTACATTTTAAAGACGGTGTAACACAACAGGTAAGTAACTAACAGCAGCTAAAATGTATATGGATCATCTCTCGGTAGTAGATCCCTTTTGAAAGCGCTACACGACGGCTGTGGTATAGAAATTACATTTTCTATGTGAACGTTCAAATTTGTGCCTCTGGTAATGTGCCTTACCGGCATTTAAAGAAAATTAGTTTTGTGTCCTCTGCAGTGTTAAGAGAAAGGCTTTGGTTTGGCATAAAAGGAAAAAAGGTGTAAAGAAAGGAAAGTTGCCTTTTTCTTTTATATAGTATAGAGAGATGTGTTCGCTGACGTTATGATCGCCTTTTGGGGACAGTCGCGGTCGGTCTTGTGTAGACTGGTGAGACGTCCCGCCATTAATCGGCTGTGATGGCACTGTCAGTCCTGCACTCGTGTGCGTGAATTCATAATCCGAGTTTAGGACCTCATAATCATATACGTGCAAAAGAAAGTGTGAATCGCCTTAATATTATTTTGCCGTGGTGTAGAAAAGGGGTCCGTGTTTGCACTTGTCTGGGCTATAGCGCAGGGGGAGGATGAAATAAATTAAAAGTGCTCACTTTGACTTAAGGCAGAAGCGCAGTCAGCGTCTCAAAGGCCGGCACAGCTATGCACGCGCGCTGGCTGCTCGACTTTTGCTGGGCAGGAGACCCCTTTTGTACACACGTTCATATCAAAAGTCTCAGCGCTCTTTGGAGGTAATTCATATATTATATATATAGCAAAATACCCGCAGCGCGGAAGTAGTGTGTTAAAGAAGTAATGAAAAGAAAAGGAAACACTTTAATAATAGCGTAACATGATTGACATTGTCATGAGTGTTGCTGTCATATATATGCCTGCCTAAATAAGTCACACTCGCTTTGCTCTTACTTTATTTACCGTTCATTTAATCATGGCTAATGGCGGAAAAATTATAAAATGGAAGGAGGATGGCTTTACCAAAACAATTATTGATGGCGAACCGATTATTCATAAAGCTTGAATTGGTAATCTGTTTTTCTGTGTTAACCTCATATTTTTTCATACTTCTTCTCAAACTAAGGTGGCGCGAGGGTAAAATGAATCGGGATGCGCTGATCAGTGTAATCGGTGTACCAGGAAATCATGCATTGACAAAAGCTCCCTTTGCTTGTAATGCAAAGTGTGATTAAATGCATTATTTTTAAGCGTTATGGAGCACATGCATCGAAGCTTCTCAGCTGTGCTTGTGCTAAGAAAAGGAAAGATTTTAAAAATAACGTAACACGATTGTCAATGTAACCTTTTGTAAGTAGTGCCTGGAGGATTCAGTGTGGAGAAACTCTAGAGAGCGTGTGTATTAACTTGTGGATTTTTCTGTGAGTATTTGGTGGCAGTCTGACGAAGTTGCTTCGGAAGACGGCGTTAGCTGCAGAGCTCAGCTCAGAGTGAAATGGGATGAATGGGTGGGGAGATGATGACGTGACTCCCCCACCCGCCTTAACTGTTAATCCCCCACAAACACAGTCTCTCGGAATTTGCATAAGCACACCCCTTCACCTACAATTTTAACTTAGTTACAAAGTGATCAAAACTCTCGTTTATATCCTGCGTCCTCTCATTAAACTTGTATCCCGCATTACCTGTCGGCATGTGAAACGCCAGCGGTAGCCTGTCTATGAACTTAATTTAAAGTTTAGGTTTACACCGTGCTTTCTTTCCCAGGTAGCAGCACTCATGAATATGGTATTATATGTCACTCGCTCGCTTCTTATTGTTTCGCTGCCTTCTTAATTATATAATGCATGTTTTCTTAAGCGCTTTTTGGAGGTCTTCCTGGTTTTCTACGTACTGCGTTGACAGTCAGTTCACATGATTACGTGGGAGGCGTGATGATGTCACACGAAACTCCGCCCCCCCACGTAATTGCAGCTCAACTCCATTACAGTTAATGGAGAAAAATACCTTCCAGTTATGACCATTAGGCATAGAATTTCGAAATGAAACCTGCCCAACTTTTGTAAGTAAGCTGTAAGGAATGAGCCTGCCAAATTTCAGCCTTCTACCTACACGGGAAGTTGGAGAATTAATGATGAGTGAGTGAGGGAGTGAGTGAGTGAGTGAGTGAGTGAGTGAGTGAGTGAGTGAGTGAGGGCTTTGCCTTTTATTAGTATAGACATACACACACATACATACATACATACACACACATTATATATACAGTATATATATCTATATCTATATATTGTGGACTTGAACCCAGACACACACAGACGGACATTATAAGTTCACCACACACCCTTTATTCACAATTATTTACAATTAATAAAGTCAGTGCACTTCCCAGTGCCTCTAGTTCCCCCAAATGTCCAGGCCTCACAGTCCTTGTGCCTCTCTCTTGGCTGCCTCCCGTTCTCTCTCTAGCTCCGTCCTCTTCCACCCGACTTCCGCTCCCGACTGAAGGGAGGCGGCCCCTTAAATAGGAAGCCGGATGGGCTCCAGCTGCTACCCGGCACTCCTCCGCAGACACGCCCCAGTGTGGCGGAAGTGCCGGCTGCGCACCCGGAAGCCGTCCGGGTGTCCCCTGTCGTCTTCCCCCCAGCACTTCCTGGTGTCTGTGGAAGTGCTGGGCTCCAGGGATATTCAGTCACCGGGGCGCCGCCTGGCGGTGGCCACGGGTCCCTACAGGGCTGGGCTTCCAAGCTCTTTACCCGTGGCCCCCAACATAACCAGGGCGGACGCCCCCTCACGGTCTGGAGGAGGTACAATGCCACAATATATATATATCTAATATCTATATATATATCTATATATATCTACAGTATATCTCTCTCTCTATATATAATATATACACATACATACTGTACATACTGTCAGGGATGCCAGGGGCCATGACCCGGCCGGGACGCCAGGAGGGACCGGAAGAGGGTCAGAGCCCTGCCTGGACCACGTGGGGTTCGCCTTCCGGGTTGCTTTGGGAGCCACGGGTCAAGGGCTTGGAAGCTCTTCCCTGTAGGGGCCCGTGGCCACCGCCAGGAGGCGCCCAATGCCTTGGGACTTGTTTCCCCAGCACTCCTGCCACACCAGGAAGTGCTGGGGGGAAGACTTAGGATGGCGCCCGGGGAGCAGCCGGGAGGACAGCCGGCATTTCCGCCACGCTTGGCGTGGCCAGAAGATGCCGGGAACACCTGGGGCTCATCCGGGTCCTCCATAAAAGGGGCCGTCTCCCTTCATTCAGGGCTGGAGTCGGGTGGAAGGAGGACGAAGCAGTGGAGTGGAGGCGGCCCGAAGAAAGGCATTGTGGCCAGGACTTTTGAGTGTTTGGGGTTTTGTGCACGTGACTAGGTCCTTGTGACCAGTGAACTGGGGTCTTTGTGACCAATGGACTGGGGTCTTGGTGACCATAATAATTGTAAATATTTGGTAAATAAACGTGTGGTGGTGTGATAACAACATGTCCGCCTGTCTGTGCCCGGGTGCCGTTCACAATACATACACACACACACACACATTATATCTATCTATCTATCTCTATATTATATATATATATATATATATATATATATATATATACTAATAAAAGGCAAAGCCCTCACTGACTCACTGACTCACTCACTGACTCACTCACTCACTGACTCATCACTAATTCTCCAACTTCCCGTGTAGGTAGAAGGCTGAAATTTGGCAGGCTCATTCCTTACAGCTTCCTCCATTCCTCCAACTCCATTACAGTTAATGGAGAAAAATACCTTCCAGTTATGACCATTAGGCGTAGAATTTCAAAATGAAACCTGCCCAACTTTTGTAAGCAAGCTGTAAGGAATGAGCCTGCCAAATTTCAGCCTTCTACCTACACGGGAAGTTGGAGAATTAGTGATGAGTCAGTGAGTGAGTGAGTGAGGGCTTTGCCTTTATTAGTATAGATATATATATATATATATATATATATATATATATATATATATATCTACAGTATATCTCTCTCTATATATATATATATATATATATTGTGGACCCGGCCCGGACACAGACAGGCGGACATGTTGTAAATCACCACCACACGTTTATTTACAAATATATTTACAAATAATATGGTCACTAAGACCCACAGTCCATAAGTGCACAAACCCCAACACATTCCTGGCCACTCGAATGCCTTTCTTCGGGCCACCTCCACTCTCTTCTGCCTTGTCCTTCTTACACCCGACTCGAAGAGAGACGGCCCCTTTTATACAGGACCCGGATGAGCCCCAGGTGTTCCCGGCATTCCACCTCTAGCCACGCCCCAGCGTGGCGGAAGTGCCGGCTGTCCTCCCAGCAACTACTCCGGCGCCGTCCTAATTCTTCCCCCCAGCACTTCCTGGTGTAGCGGAAGTGCTGGGGTAACAGGTCCCCAAGGCATTGGGGCGCCTCCTGGCGGTGACCACGGGCCCCTACAGGGTGGAGCTTCCATGCCCTGTACCCGTGGCCCCAGAGCAACCAGGGAGGCGACCCCCACGTGATCCAGGGTGGGTGCAGACCCACATCCGGTCCCTCATGTCGTCCCGGCCGTGTCATGGCCCCTGGCATCCCTGACACTATATATATATAAACATATATATATATATATATATATATAGTAGCAGATAGAGGCGTGGTCCACCTTTAACACCCTCAGGTACCACTCTGAACACCAGGTGAGAGTATAATAACTATTATTTTTATTATTACACAGTGCACAAAGCACCCTCTACTCTACACTCATAAATCACCAATAAATCTTCTACCAATACTCTTTCCTCCTCGCCCAGAAACTTCGCCCTCCTACCTCCCAGCTCAGCTCACCGTCTGGGCTTTCCCACAATCCTTTTATACACCCTGACCCGGAGGTGTTCCTGCCCCATCAGTCCACAGTTCCTTATTCCTTCCGGGTCAGGGCAAACAGTCCTTTTCTTCACCCTGGGAGCACGTTGTTTTTTCCTGTCACATGACCATGACGTACTCCCGGGTTATGGGGCACATGTGAGCCTACGAGCCCCCCTACAGCGACGCCTGGTGGCCCCCAAGGTATCCAGCAGGGCTGTGTATAAACACTACATAGTCCATGATGCCCTGCTGGAACTCGGGGCATGATCATGCTGTCGGGAGAGCTCCTCCTGGCAGCCTGGGGGAGAGGGCCGGAGTAAAATGCCGGCAATCCACCACAATATATATATAGATATATATATGTATATATATACAGTTGTCACACACGTGTGCATGGGAGGCAGCTGAAGGGCTTAGAGAGGACTGATTATACATCTGCCCTTGTACGCTAACGCTCTTTCTAAGTTCTCTACAGGTCTTTCCAGGGAAATCCCACCAGGAGCCGACACCTCGAAGAGGGACATATCCCTTCCGGTTCCGGCACCGAGGACGACATCACTTCCGGTTCCGGCACCGAGGACGATGTCACTTCCGGTTCTGGCACAGAGGACGACATCACTTCCGCCCTCCGTCCTATAAAGCCTCCTGCCTTTGCTCTGGCAGGCAGTTCTGTTTTGGACTCTGTTGAGTAAACTTGACTGTGATGAATCGGTTACTTTTGCAGCCAGGAAACCGGATTAAACGGGTGGCTGCCCCAAACCTTGCCATGTCTCATGTCTCTTCTTCTTACACAGTATATAAAAATGCTTACGATTCTGTCTGTATGTCACAGGCTAAAGCCTAACTTTAGATACTGGTTTTAATTCAAAGCTTATGCCGTGATACGCACTGATGAAGCACAACATGTGGCTGGTGGCAATCCCCCCAAATTATCGATGTTCGTGGCTTTATTATGATGATCTTCATAGGAAAACTAATCAACATGGTATCATGGCAGAAAGAAAAAAATTAAGTACACAAGGAAAATTGCATGGGCTGATTATGTGATAGCAGCAAGAAGAATAACACCGGAACCCGGAACTTTGCTGTGTGAAACTTACAGAGGCTTGCAAAATATGCATTACTACAACATCCGTGAAGTTCTCAGCCTTAATGTTGAGCCTTTGCGCAGCTAGCTAGTACTAATTGGCCCATCACCCTGCCTGCAGGCCTCCATGGTAAAGAGTGCATGGCATGAATTTAAAGAGCAACTTGAACCATGTTTCTTCAAAGATCGGAGTTCCAAAAGTTTCCTAGTTTATTATAAATACAAATACACAAAAAAATTTGCTTGACAAAATGTGCAAGTCCAGTGTAAGTATGTGGCTAGCATTCTGTTTGATAGGGCAGTTTTCTTCCACTGTTTGATGTTGATGTTTAGCTCAGGTTGTACTCAGTATTTCTTCTAATGGGCCTAAATGTAATTCTGGAACAGGAATAACGGCCATAATTGATTGTTGGGGAGAAGGGGGTTGCTTATTCTAATGGCTCTGCAGTTCATGTTTTATGGATCAAGTCAAAAGCAATTCTTATAGTAAATTATTTAGGCACTGAATATTCCATCAGTAACCATTAGTTAAACTTAACAGTATGATAAAATTCTTCAAATTCTGACAAAAGTCTTCAACTTCTTGCCATATATCTTAGTGGTCGGATTGTAGGAGAAGGGAATGTGGTTCACTATATTAGTTTTATTTGAGCACATACTGTACATTCAGCAGCCACTTAAACATGTTTCAAACAACTCTACCATGACAAAAGTGTTCGCACTTTTCATGATCCCTACCGCTATGCTGTTGGTAGCTCTAGTAGCACTCTCATGTATAAGTGAATGTTTATGTTAGGTGTTTTGTAAAGATATGAATCACAATATAAAATCCACAAGACTGACATCATTTTTTGAGGATGAGCAATACATTGCAGGACTAAAAATATGTATTTTTATTCTACGTCAAAACATTGTTTTCACACCTTGCTGTTTGAACTGGTGTATGCAAAACAGACATCAGTTAGGATACAAACAGTGAGATCTGCACCTGTTACATTGGAAGCTGCAAATTACTATGAAACTCTGTTGATGTTTCCAACTAAAAAGAGCACCACCAATACCAAAACACTCTTAAACCCCAAAAAAATGAAACAGCATTTATTTCCTTTTCTCATTGATGAGATAGGAAACCAGCTTTTAAGGTAGGTTTAAACGTTCTTTGCACAGAATTGCACCTCATAAGTCTATGGCATAACATCATTGTCAGAGGACAATAAGGTGACTGCCATGATCAGGGCTAAATTTTGGGGTCTTATAGCCTTTTTGTATGCTGTCGTTAGAGTCATTACCTGTGTTTCCTTGGGGCGTGGTCTCTGAGGCTGTGACCTTGAGTTCATCAGAAGACAGGATAAAAGGTCAGTGGTTGCACTAATCTTTATCTAATCTGTAAATAAATCCTTCATAATCCTTATAGTATTGTCTTTGTGATTGATTTCCGTGTCTTGTCTGGTTTTCAACTTCTTGCCTGAACTCTGATTATGATTTCTGGCCTCTCGTCTGGGTTTTAGTCACTTTGTTTTATTCTGTCTATTTTGTTTTGCCTTTTTCCCAGTTGCACTCAAAAAAGTTATCTGTTTCATGCCAAGTCATATGTTATTTTTTAGGATACTTAATTGTGTGATATGATTTTTTATACGAGTTTACTCAATTTATTTGTTTGATACTTAGAAGTATGTGTTCAAGTGGGAATCTCAGGACCTAAGTCAATACTTTGTGGCACGAGACACAGTTTTATTACTGCAAATGTAACTGAAGTTTGCTCTTGTGAAAATAGGATGAAACATTGTGAAAGCAAGAAGAAATAGGATTTGAAAAATAAGTCCTATGTATCATTTTACTTTGCTGGTATTGTAACCTGGAAAGAAAACATACGGTCTGGTACCAAAGGATAAAAGGAGAAGAGGACCAGGAGATAGAAAAGTGTAAGGGGCAAGAAAAAACAATTATCAAAAAACAACACATGGGTCAAAACCAGAACAATACTGAACTTGGATGGTGTGACTTACAAAGGATATGGAACTCTGTCGACTGAACATGTCTATAAGCAAACTGGAAATGGTCCAAACAAACTGGAAAATTATTTTTAATGAATTACAAAATCAGTATTTTATATAGTTTTTGAAGCAGTCTACTTTTGGTTTGTTTGGCACAGGGTTGATTGATGTATTTGAAAGAGGTGGGAATTTAGATTCTTTCAGTATGTCATTAGAAATGTCTGTTGATACACCATATTATTGGTTGCTACAGAAATTTTAAGACATGCCCAAGTGCTTCATCTGGACCATCTCCTTTATGGAAGCTGACTTGTTTAAAATCCTTCTTACGTCATCTGTATTAGCAGAGGCAGCTGAATCATGCAGTGCTGCAGGAACTCTGTCATTATGAGCAAAGTGGTGTAGAAAGGCTTTGAATTGAGAGATAATGTGGATCCAGTTGGATGAGATATTTTGTTGCAATCTGTATGGCCTTCCCCAGCCCATGAGCTTTTATCTGCATTATTATATGTTTCCATATTATTCATATTTTTTGACGAACCCATTGGTGATAACTGCATACCATTCCAACTCTGATAAGAAATCTTATTAACATTCCATGAACAGCTTTACATAGCGGAACACTGGAACACCCAAAGAAAATTCACATGTGTAGAGGAAGAACACACATACTCCATAAAATTACAGAGCTGAGAACTGAACTCAGGTTCCTGAGGCTGTTAAAGTTAAGCACTAATCATATTTAACAGCATGCTGCAGAACACAATATACATCATTTGATTTATGAACTATTTTTATTCCTGAGTAGTAATTTCTGGTATTTTGTAGTATCCAAGTCCAAACTTCTGAGGCTTTTCTTCTGTGTCTGAATCATGCTGGGGTGATATATTCATGCCAGCTAGACTAACTACTATATATTTTTTTTGCTCAGGAAGTAAGTTTCCTAAGCAGAATCCTATTCCAAAATAAACTAAACATAGGCAGTTATGTTGTCCTTCCAATCAAAGTGAAATTTTAAAAGAGCTAACTGCCATCATATATTCTTGAATTCACAGCCATTACAACATCCGCCATTGTCTGACCTTGATTACTAATATCGCACGATCAGAGGGACTGTTGCCTATTTCCAGGAACTTCAGACATAAAACAAGATTGAATGTGGTGTTTCCTCTAAATTGAACAATTTATAATTGTTGCTTAGCCTCATATGCACATCTTTGGAAAGTGGGAGAAAAAATGGAATGTGCGTAGAAAACCTCATAGAAACATAAACAGTGACTGTGGCCAGAATTCAAACCCAGTTTTTGGGGGCTATGAAACAGCAGTACTAAACCAGCATTAGGCAACTTAGTATATTTACTTTGTATATATACAGGTAATATTTAACAAGTGATACGACTGATGAATTAGGAAGGCAGATATAACTAAAGAAGAGATAAAGTGAAATTTGCTTTTTTTATTCATTAGTGGTGACTAGGCCATGTATCAATTCTTCCGACAGACAGATGTTTCAATCTGACCTTCAAAGGCTTTTACTGTATAACCCACTCCATATATATGAATGGTGCCATGCTTTCTGTTGTAGTTACATTTCTTATTCCATGCTTTATATTGTAAGTTCCAATAACTTCCATAAGGACCTGGACCCTCGCATAGTCTTGTCTTCAGACACTTGTCCTAAAGACTGGTCTGAAGGTTTTTCATGACACCCTCTTTAAAAACAAGCATAACAAGAGTGAATTCTGGAATCCAGATACAGAGTTGTTTAAAGAAAGATCAAACAAACATCTTTATTGTGAACTTTTCAAATGAGTCTCCATATGTGTTGCTGCCAGCAAACACATAGGCAGACTAGATCACAGTATATCAGTAATGGCAGCTAAGCAGGAGCCAGGGTAGAAATGCAGTGGGTGATGATGAAGATAAATGGGCCACCTCAGCTCATAAGGAATTATAGCTGGTGCACATTGGAAAAAATTAAGCCCTACAGTGGTTTGATGTTTGGCATCGACAATCTGCTGTAACTACCCTGCAGCAGCACATCATAGAACCATTAAATGCTCCTGGGGCAGCATGCTGTTCCTTTTCCCAAAACTACCCAAGGCAAATTTGAAGAACTGGCAATGGATCCTGTTAAACATACTGGCATGCATTTATGAAATCATCATCCTATACTAGCCTTCGGCCAAATTCAAATTTCCTTCTTGATTTATTATATGCAGGAAGAGGAAACTGCAAAACACGTCCTGATCAGGTGCAGATTCTTTGGGAATGTGGCTTTGTATCTTAATTGTACATTTTCATTGACTTAGCTGAATTTATTAACCCTACATAGATTGATAACAGTGATACATAACTGAAAAAAGAAAAATTAATTATAATCATTTTGGTTTATCTCACACAATGCATCCTGTAACAACATTACAGATAGTCAGAAAAGTTGTGAAATTAAAAAAGTCAAAATTAAAACAAAAATAATTGTTATTTCTTATATATCTTATTTTATAATCTTTGTTGTGCACTAGAAGTTGTCATCACAATGCTAAAAAAATGAAGCTGTAAAATGTCTGCTTTCCCAAAAAAGTGAACTTGCATTGTTCATCATTAAAGAAACTGACAGCTGCAACATCACCAACTTAATTGCAAAATATTGTGTCATGCATACGCCATAGAAGGTGAACCACAAATCTGATGCCACAGAGAATTACAGAACATGAAGAGAGGCAAGAAGTAACGACCACGTTTTGTCTAAAGGTCTTCATAATTAACAATGTTATTTTTGTTGTCCAGTATGTTTCACAATTATTTTTCTAATTCCTTTGCATTTAGTTCATCCATCCATCCATTTTCTGACTATAATGTTAAGTCTTGCAGAGCTAGTGCAGCATCAAGTGCAATGCATAATGAAACAATTGGAAGGAATACTTGCATATTGGGTCCTGAGTATAAATAGGCTCGGAGATGGACTAGCCCCTGTATGGAGTTGGTTCTAGCCATGCATCCAGTTCTTCCAGGATTGTTGGTCAGGATCAAAGCTGGATTAAGCAGTTTTCAGAATATTATTGTTATGATAAATTACACTGGCCAACAAGTATTTTGCTACTGGGATTCTTTCACCTAACTCAAACAAATTTCACTTGCTGACTCCAAATCTGAAAACCGTTTTCATCTAGCATGTACCATTTTTTTAGTTATGATGTTCCAGGTTTGGACAGCTAGGGTGACTGGACAGCAAAGACAGATAACCATTTTGATAAATTCCGGTAATTCCACTAGGGATGCCATTGAGAAAAATGAATCTGCCACATGTTAGTAAAAGCTGTGAGATATTTACCTAAAATGTACATTTTTAATTAGTGGAAAAAATATTTGTTATGATTATCAAGTCTTATATGATTCTAAAACATAATGACACAACTCAGAACTGACGCTGCACTTGGCAGTCGGTTTTACTCTTTCCTTAACATAACATTGCATTTCAGGACATTTCGTTCATTACATCACCATTACTTTGAAAACTGTTGTTAAAAAGTGTTTTTGCTGATTTGTTTACCATGGACTTTTTAAAGTAGTTTCCTAGCAAGATTAAGTCATATCTAGAAGTACAATGTGAAGCACATGCCATTAGTAAACATTCAGAAGGTGTACCCCCTGCCACTTCACATGAAATTGGCCTAATCAAAAATGTTATCAGGGTGATGGTCAGAAACGGCGATGCATTTCAGAATTTAAGAAATAAGTTTGGTCTCGAGAAAAGTGAAGCCATAATTAAGGAAGGTGATTTTCTTGGTCCTGAAATACGTGAACTGGTGCTTGACGAATGAGTTCTAAAGGAAACTGAAGCCTACGGAATCAATAGCATGCGAAGCATTCATGCAGGTTGTCCAGAATTTTCTTGGCAGTCACAGAGCAGAGAATTATGCTGAGCTTGTAGAGAACATGGTAAAAGCATATCAGCCTATGGGTGCCAGAATGTCACTGAGGATACATTTTTTTGCATTCTCTTCTTGACTTTTTTGTACGAAATCTGGGGGATATCAGCGATGACCATGGGGAAAGATTTCATCAAGATATAAAGATGATGCAAAACCGATATCAGGAAAAATTTACTTCGAGAATGATGGGTGACTACTGTTGGCTCTCGCAAAGAGAGCCGGACATGCAGTACAAGCGCAAAAGCAGGTGCCTTAAACAGCATGCTGACCTTGCTTTTATATTCTGATAAATTGACATAAACACATTTTAATGTGTCTCTGGTATCATGTTCTGGTTTGTTTTCCAAATAAACACATCAAAACAATTTTGGAGAGACGCAGTTCAAACTCCACATATTGTGTTGATATACAGTGATCCCTCGCCATATCGCAATTCGACTTTCGCTGCTTCACTCCATCGCGGATTTTAAATGTAAGCAAATCTAAATATATATCACGGATTTTTCGCTGGTTCGCGGATTTCTGCGGACAATGGGTCTTTTAATTTAAAGTACATGCTTCCTCAGTTTGTTTGCCCAGTTGATTTCATACAAGGGACGCTATTGGCTGATGGCTTAGAAGCTACCCAATCAGAGCATGTATTACATATTAACTAAAACTCCGCAATGATATACGATGTGCTTCCCAAGCGGACTGTTTGCTTTTCTCTGTCTTTCTCTGACATTCTCTGCGCCTGACGGAGGGGGTGTGAGCAGAGGGGCTGTTTGCCTAGAGGATATGGACGCTCCTCTAAGAAATGCCGCTTTATCGCGGTGGCCCAAAAGCACATATTGATTTCTTGATTGTTTGCTTTAATCTCGCGCGCTCTCTCTCTCTCTCTCTCTGGCGTTCTCTGCTCCTGACGGAGGGGGTGTGAGCAGAGGGGCTGTTTGCACAGAGGCTGTTTGTTTAGAAGATATGGAGGCTACTCTAAAAAATGCTGAAAGACTACCTTCACATTGCTCCCTTCTTTGCAGCTGCTTTATCGCGGTGCTCATAGTTAAATGCCCAACAGCACATATTGATTTTTTGATTGTTTGTTTTTCTGTCACACTCTCTCTATCTCTCTGACATTCTCTGCTCCTGACGGCGCTCCGTTGAAGACAAGATATGTTTGCATTCTTTTAATTGTAAGAAAGAACTGTCATCTCTGTCGTCATGGAGCACAGTTTAAACTTTTGACTAAAGGGTGTTATTTCATGTCTAGAGGGCTCTAATAACAGTTAACAGTGTGGGAGAGTTTATAAGGGCTTAAAATATATAAAAATAACCATACAAACATATGGTATCTACTTCGCAGATTTTCATCTATCGCGTGGGGTTCTGGAACGCAACCCCCGCGATCGAGGAGGGATTACTGTATTGATATTCAAAAGTGTCAAAACGTCAAAGATGTGTATCTCAAAAACCTGATGCGCTAGCTTAATTCTGATTTCATATATGAAATCTGTGTAGAACACTTAATAAAGAGCTGGTCTGAAGTTCCCAGCAGCGAACAAAAATATTTTGTAGACTAGAGTTATTCACCTTCTTTTCTTAAGCTGGTCATAAATGCTATACCGGGTTAGCTTTTTCTTGACCCAATACTGCTAACATAGGCTATAACACAAAACAACCCTGCAACAGAAAAAATAGGTCCAGAAAATGAATGGATGTATAAGGAGTTTAATCTGTATACAGTAACTGCACTTATCTAATGGCAATGACACTATATTATTGCAGTAATAATATATATCTGGAAAGCTTACAATTATTTAATTAAATAAATATATCATGAGCAATTCATATAATGAAACACTGTTATTCCTCATTTCACCAGCTTTGCAGTTCACCTTCCATGGTGCATGCCTGACACAGTAAGTATTTTGGTAACTTTAAAATTGAAACTAACATTAAGACAACCCTTTGACCACATTTACATAAAAAGTATCACATTTCCTTGCTGGAGACAAATCTACTGTGTAATGGGCGTGACAGGATGAAAAGGGCACAGTAATAGCTGGGAGAGAAGGACTCAAAAGTCTTTGCAGTCAAAACTGTATGCTATTTTTTACAAAGTAATTCATGGATGATTAATAAAAATAATACAGACCACCAAAGGTGGTTTCCTTTACATGCTGACTAAATCAAATGTGGCACAACAAAAAATGAACGAGTGAAAGGGCAAAGGAGGGGAGGAATATCCACCGGGACTTTATAGCTAAATGATTTGCTCTTTTCTTTCCTGCAGGCAAGAAAAGGTTTTCTTAGAGCCCCAGAGAGTTATTATTGCAAATACTGTAGATTCTTCTTAAAAGGACCTCCTAGCATGTCGGCCGCAGCATCTACTTATGAACTGTTTAAAGTATTTTGCTGGTCTGCATGGACATAAAGCTGCCCGATTGAGTAGCACGTTTCTCTATCAATCCTTCCAAATCATTCAGAAGTTGTGCTGTGGACTGCAAATGCCTGCAGCTCAATATGCCTAGAGGTTATGATAGTAATAGAAAAAGACAACATAAACAAAGTTTGCATTCAGCCCAGACACAACAGTCTTTAGTATAAATAAACATTTACAAAAAACTCCAAAAAAGAGTGCAATTAATTTCAATGGAACACCGCAGTGTCGGCTGGCAGCATATCTGCACAGCTGTACTCATGGGGAGTCAATTTCAATTCAATTTTTTTGGTAATAAAACTCATGGGGCCTATTTTACAGTTTCTTGTTTAAAACTTGTGCTCCTTTTTTTAAACAAATCAGGCCATTATTGTCTTTTAAGAATGACAGTATAATATGCTAATGTAGCTTTTTACTGCATGTTTTCTGGTATTCATTTTTAACTGGATTTTCAGCCATGTATGTGTGATGTAACACTTTGAATTGGACTGTTTATGAGAAATCATTATATGTTCTTTCAGATTTTATTGTTTGGCCTACTTAGTCTTGTCATGTCATTTTGTAACCCGCTCAATCCAAACCAGGGTCGCTGGGGGGCTAGAGCCTATCCCAGCTAGCATAGGGTATAAGACAGAAAAAAAAAACCTGGACAGGGTGCCAGTCCATTGCAGGACACACAGACACACACATCATACTTGCAATAGGGCCAATTTAGCATTCCCAAATCACTTAATCTGCATGTCTTTGGACAGTGGGAGGAAATCCACTCAGGCATGGGGAGAACATTTAAACTCCACGCAGGGAGGATGCTGGACACAAATCCTGGTGTCCTTACTGCAAGGAAGCAGCGCTCCTACTCTGCCACTGTGCTGCCCCCTGCTTTTTAACATGAGAGTTGCACCTCCCTATATATGAACTTCAAATCAGCTAAACTATAGTATGGTGGGGGGGCAGCTCAGCCATACTGTGACTTTTTATACTAGTGAATAAGTTTAGTATAGCAATCTTAAAAAAAAAGAAGGTGACAGTATAGTAAAGGGAAAAATTAATTATCTGTTATATTAGTATACTGGGGACGGATTTTTGTGAAACTGGGAAAATGGAATAATTGTCAAAAATCTGAAACTTTACCAAAAATAGCACTCTTTTTTATTATTATTTGATATTATAATATTTTTAACATTCTGAGTGTTTAATTTTTAAAGACAGAATACAGTAAGTATCCAATAAATGACAAAAAAGAAACATAGTTGGCAGAAAGTGTCTCATTTTACATGATTAAGTACTTGCCTAATTGGGTTGACTCATCCAAATACCCACTAATCAATACCACAAGTAACAAAAACTGTGACCTGCTGACCTCCAGGCTCTCTCATTTCCTTTCCTGAGATGATTCTCCTACTCCTTTGCCATCTGAGCATTTTCCCAAGTCATTTCCAAACTCTAAGCTCAGTGTGTCCCTCTATCCTGGGTTACTTACGAGGAAAAGATCACCGGCGGCATTTGCTCAGGAATACTCTGTCCTTCTCATGGCCCTGGAAACAGAAGTGTCAGTGTGCCAAATTTACATTATATGAAAATAAACTCGATCACGGCTCTGTGCAAAAAGAAGCCTCATTAACTAATATTGCACTGTTTAAATCGAGATCTCTTAATGGCAAAACATTGGTGCTGCCAGAATTCATCATTGACAAAAAAATTGATATACTGTGTCTAACGGAGACTTGGCAAAAAACGAATGAATTTACATCTCTCACAGAGGCGACTCCACCTGGATTCTCTTTCCACACATAGCCCCGCAGCTCAAGACAAGGAGGTGGACTTGCAGTAATTGTCAGAGTAGACTTAAACATCAAACAAATCCCAATTGATTGTCCATTGTCATCTGAGTGACGGGCTCTTAAACTAATAACGGAACCAGGACCTGTCTTATTCATCATACCTGGTAAGAATTGAGACCCCTCATTTGAAATCTTGGTAGCTTTACATCTTTTTTTCCATTAATCTTTTATGTATATTTGATGTCTTAAGCCTCAAGGAATGTAACTATATTATGTGTGTAGTATAACAAATATAGTTTATGAAAAATATTTTTGTTGTTTAGTTTTAAGTGTGTTCTGTTGCCATGCTTCAGCATTTCGCCAGTAGATTGCTAGAATATACTGCACTGCTGCTAGGGCTGCTTCCCAAGAGGCACTGCATGTCACATCATGAAGGCTCTACTACAAAACCCAGCACAATGGACAAGCTCTTTGTCTGAGATTACAGACTGAAACCGTGAATAACCTCAGTCTTTTGCTCCATAGCTGTGAATTGTTAGGTTCACAATTTTAGCATCTTAGATCTGGGGATAATTTAAAACTTTTAGTGACTCTTCCCACTTCCTGTTTAAACTTAGTTTGTGGAAAAGCCCTCTGGTTTTTGGTAACAGTGTTTTTGAGCTTTTAGGTACTGACTCTCATTGCATATGTTCAAAAGCGTAAGCATCCTCCTGTCAGTTTTAACACAATCTATAACATAATCAGGTTTCTCAGAATCTATTTTGCTTTGGATACTGGCATGTCTGGCAGCTCCGAATATCTGTATTCTTTAGACCTAGTAAAACATTAAAGGACAGGGACCCATGGTGTGCTTCATCACCATGTGTGCTCTATAACAGGCTAAATAACCAACCTGTAGCATGTGGGACTGCTACCAGTCCCCCACTCTGGTGCAAGAAATAGTTATTTTCTGGACACTCCTTAAGATCAGCTGATACAAAGTAATCACAACTCCGATTGACTCAAACAGTTTACAAAAGGAACAAAAAATGAGTGAAAACACTCAGATCAGGGACAATTTACACTTACATTCATCTCTAGCAATAAAGCTACAAAATTATAGCCTTTGATGATGTAGATGTTGTATATATTTCAAAATATTTAAGAGGCAACTTAAAAAAGGCTGATCTGAACATACTTTGGGTAATAATATATGATTTAAAAATTTAAAATAAGAATTTATCTGAAGACTTTTAATGATTTTACATGTAAAAAAATGTCTAAAATTGATAATGCTTAAGCAATTTCTTTAATTTGGATATTTTTAGTGGTTTTGTTCAGAATTATTTATTTTAGAAATGTATTACACTAAATTGCTTGTATGACACCTAAGAAGAATAGAAACAAATGTTTGATGACATTAGAAATTTTGCATGTTTTTCATTTAGATTTTAGACAATGAATTTACTAAGAGAGCAGCTGAGAAATATTAATACTCTTTTTAAGGAATTCTCTGTAAAAAAATTCAGTCAAGGATAGATAGAAGTAAGCCCAAACAATATTTTACATAAATAAACTTTATAAAAAGAGCAAGAGGAAAGGAAAATAAACACATTCACTTCATTAATACTATTGCAACCATGCATTGGCTGAATGTTCACATTCTGTATGAATGGGAATTAATAAAAAAAGTGTATAATAGTAAAGCCTGAAGACACGATAGCACTATATATGACAATTTAACAGCTATATTGGATATAATCACATCTGTATGACAGTGGTAAAGTTGGGTTTATTGCTGGCTGGCGTTTTTAAAGACAGAGATGACAGTTCCATCTCACAATTAAAAGAATGCAAACATATCTTCCTCTTCAAAGGAGTGCGTGTCAGGAGCAGAGAAGGTCAGAGAGAGAGAGAGACAGAGAGAGAGAGAAAAGCAAACAATCAAAAATCAATAGGGCTGTTTGGGCTTTTAAGTATGCGAAGCACTGCCGGACAAAGCAGCTGCAAGGAAGGGAGCAATGTGAAGGTAGACTTTCAGCATTTTTTAGAGGAGCGTCTGTATCCTCTAGGCCAGTGTGCAAACAGCCCCTCTGCTCACACCCCCTCTGTCAGGAGCAGAGAATGTCAAAGAGAGTGAGAAAGACAGAGAAAAACAAACAATCAAAAATCAATACCTGCTGTTCGGGCTTTCAAGTATGCGAAGCACCACACAGGAAGCATATCATATATCATTGAGGAGTTTTATTTAATACGTAATACGTGCCCTGATTGAATAGCTTCTCAGCCATCCACCAATAGTGTCCCTTGTATGAAATCAATTGGGCAAACCAACTGAGGAAGCATGTACCATAAATTAAAAGACCCATTGTCCACAGACGAACCAGCGAAAAATCCGTGATATATATATTTAGATATGCTTGCATTTAAAATCCGCGATGGAGTGAAGCCGCAAAAGTCGAAGCGCGATATAGCGAGGGATCACTGTATTATTTATTGGAAGATTTTGTATTGCACTATTTGACACTGTGAATTTTTGATTTGTTTGTTTTCATAAATGTTTTAATAAAGCACTAGAGTACTTTTGCACCTTCCCCTTGCTTTCATTGAGTGTCCTCATTTGCCAAGCTCATCCCGGTCATGACTATCAATGGTTCAAGAGGCTCCCAAACAAGGATGGAAGCGTGGATTTGACCCACACTGTCACAATGACACATTGCTTTAATGTATTGTTTCAGAGATTCTTCCTACCAATATGGTAAAGCTGATGTCATGTCAGGCAGTAGCTTCAGATAGAAAGGTTCTGGTCAGATGAGAATTGTCACAGAGTGGTAATAGATCATTATTTGAAATTCCAGCCACTGATGGTGAAGCCAATGATTAGTCACTGCATTTCCTCAATTACTGTGTTTATTGGATAGATTCCTATTGACCCTGCTCTAGAAAAGTAGGTTTAGAAATTGATGGATACCATGCCATGGGGTTTTGGTAATAGTAGTAGTTATTGTACTGTTGTGTATAGAATACAGTGAAATTCTTGCTTGGGTGACTGACCAACATGTAACACATTGCCACTCTCTGATGCCATCATGAATAAAAATGGAATAAAACACATAGAAATCGAGCAGCCAACGGTTTTGAAGGTTGATCTTAAATCTAACAATATAATAACCGAAGCAGCATTCCTACAGTGTCTTAGTTATCATGAGAGAAGGAAACCGATATTGGAGCTGTGAATGAGCAAGGATCTGGTGTATGTCTACATATCTAGCAATCTCTGTTTTGTGGGTGCCTTGCTGAGGATAGCTGACATATTTTGTATATGGTGAGAATGTCATAGTTTTGGTGAAGGGGATATGCTAATATGTTTGTTTCTAGTGGGCCAATTTTACCTACTAAAGAAAATATTCCTGCCTTACGCCCTGTGCTGGTTGGAATTGGCTCCAGCAGACCCCCGTGACCCTGTGTTAGGATATAGCGGGTTGGATAATGACTGACTGACTAAGTGACAGAGCATATACTGCAGATGAGCAAAGCGTCATTATCTCTGAGACAGACCATATCCAAAGTTAACTGTGGCTAAATATACTGTACACTGTATGAATAAGACAAGCAAGGTTACCTTTCTCAGTTTCACAAATAGAAGGAGACTAAAGAAGCATCACGGTAAAAGGATGGCTATGATAAAGGATAGACCAGTAATATGGAGTTTCTGAGTATGGTAGACTGTTAAACCTACTTTCATCTTGGGTTTTGTTTGAGAAATCTGACATGGAGCTGAGTGAGTTATATAATAGACTGTACACATAAGGCAGCTTGGGCTACAAGGACCAATGCAATGTCTAAGTTGCAATTTTTTTAGTTTTCCATATTTTGTTAACAATTACTGCATTCTTATTCAGACTCTTTTTTAAATTAAAATTTGAATCTGTTTCAAAAGTCAGTATGGGATAGTACATACAGTATACAGTATGAAGTATTTATTGTCCTATTAGGATACATATAGTATTTATGTTTGTTGGTTGCCATGTAATCAAGAATAAGATAAAAACATAGGTTACATTTTTTGGATGAAAGTACTTTGTATTGTAATCTAGGCTACCTAACCCACTCTATTGCAGACTACTTGCTCTTTTATGGGATTTTTTGTTTGCTTTTAACCTATGGTCCAGGGACATATTTTGCCTCCCTTGATGCCCTTGATGCCTCTTCTAATATACAATGCTTATTAAAATGGAAAGGCCTGCACATTGATAAAAATATAATGGGGTGGTGTCACCACTAATGGCAGTCCCAGACTAAGCAGGAGTGTTTCACCTGGTGCCATTCTGTTATATAGGCATTACCTTATTGGCCTTAGGCATGAAAACAAGCAAAGCCCATTTGGTTACGCTTATTAACAGAAGTCATTTATAGATAACTTCATAAGCCTAATTTGTTTCTGTTATGCAACTGACTTGCAGATCCCTGGGGTAGCTAACTTAATGATTGAATATACAGTATATAGAAATATATTGTTTATTTTTGGGCGATAGTAGCGAGACTGTATATTTGTATTTATCCATCCAACTACTGGGAGCATCTCTAGTGTGTAATTACTGTTTAAGGCAGAAAAGCTAAACATTTCTCATTATTCTTTCTTGCCTACCGGCAGACTTAAACTGCTCACGATATGCAGTAACTTGTACATTTACAATGTAACCATACATACTAAAACTAATTATGCACCTAATTACCGAACATTTACAATGTAGCCACACTGGGATTAGGAAAACCTAAGCTAAAATATTAACAAGATGTACCTTGTATTTACAATAGCACTGCAAAATTAATTTTCAATACATCAAAAAGTTATAAAGAAGAACAGTAAAATTGCTAATATAATTTTCCAAGAAAAAATCTGAATCATAACATCTAGAAAGTTTCAGCTGTGGAATTCACATACAGATGTCTCTTTGTAAAGTAGTATAAGGCATTATGGTGTATAAAATGATATTACAGCATTTCACCAGAAAGTTAGAAGATCTTTTTCAGGCTTCTGAGCTCAATTAACAGATCAGTTGACTATAGAAATACAGCTATGCGAAAAAATGGAAGAAAATTATATTGGTTTTCCAATGCTCCCTAAGGAGCAACAGATGGTGGAACAGAAATTTTACTGCACTGCATCTTCTGTCAATTGCTTGGAGCCACAGATCTGTAACTCTTGTATTTACACTTATTAAAGGGATTTTCAGGAAATATGTTATACTCCTAATCTAGCAAAACATGTATACATATATGAGCCTCCTAACTAAATTCTAAAATACCAAGTTACGCTTTAATAATCTAAACTCTCAATCCATTTTTCACGCTATTTGATTTAAAATACAGTAATCTTTACAGAGTCTGCAATACAAAGATAATTTTCTTTAAGAATGTAAATGTAATGCTAAGTCAAGTGAGATTCTAACATCCTCCATAGGCTTGATTTTTTTACCCTAAATATACAAATAAAATTAGTTGGGCATCTGGCACTGACTCAAGCTGAATACCATATCGTGGCATGGTTTGTTATGGGTAAAGATACAACAGACAGGTGGTATGTTTTACACTGTGTTTTTGGTTACTTAGCAGTGCTTACATCTGTTAGATTGTTTTACACCTAAAATCTGTTTCTCCTTAAGTGGGCAATTAACATAGCTGTCAATATTTTGTGCTCATTTTCGGGTGTTCTTCCGAGTTTAAATCCTAGCACCTCTTGTTCTCGTGGTCTTTTCTTGCTTCCTTTTTTATTATTCATTTTACCACATTTACAGAGATTGGTCTACATAAATTTACAGATCTACATAACACCAAACCACATTTCACCATATATAGAGGATTTCTGTTTGAATAGCACACAATTAGAGCCGAGCAATACTTAGCAAGACTGTTGGTATCATAGTATGCATGAGCTATACTGACTTTAGGTAAATGAGAGACAATGACATTTCTTTTGAGATTAGGATCCCAGCTGACAATAGGACACATGCCACTATCCTGTTCTGCGTACAAACAGTGGAGAGTTCTAATATGGGTACATCTGAGGCTGTCACTGGTCTGGTTGTATAATTTAAAGAGGTGAAATTCACAAACCCTGAGGAAAGAAAATATCTTTTTACTAATATTTCAGAAAATACATTCTGTTTTGACAGAAGAAGTGACTCTTATTTTTTGTTTAATGTTCTAATACACCTGCATCAGTACCTTATGTTGTCAAAAAGTATATGGCAAATAGGGCACATTTTGAACGTTTTATTAATAGTGATTGAATATGCAGCTCAATTTTTTTGAAAGAAAGTAAAAGAGCAAGAAAATATGAAGTTTTCAATGGGTTTAGAGTGAACCCCTCTGTCAGACTCTAGCATCTAATACAAAAAGTAAACCAAATCTTCACGATCTAAAGAAGAAGAACAAAGAGTAAACTAAATTGTTGAAAGAAGAAACTAAGAAAATGTTAACATTTAGGGGAAAAGTCCTGGGCCTCATGTATAAACGGTGCGTACGCACAGAAATGTTGTGTAAGAACGTTTCCACGTTCAAATCGTGATGTATAAAACCTACACTTGCCGTAAAGCCACGCACTTTTCCACGGTGCCTCATACCCTGTCGTATGCAAGTTCTCCACTCGGTTTTGCTTTCTGGTGGCACCCAGCGTCAAAGCAGTGCTACTGTTCCTGTGTGGTTACTCTTTATTTCTTAGATGCACATTCCTGCCGAGGCATACACTGAAACTAACCGCATATTGTTTATTAGTGTAATGCATCTGATTGTAATTAACTTGTAACAATATAATGGTCCAGGGAATAGCCATAGTATTCCAAGTACCATAACTGCTTTAGTGTTGTTACTCTCACTGCACTTTTTTTTCTTCTTTCAGCTACTCCCATTAAGGGTTGCCAGAGCGGATCATCTTTTTCCATATTACTCTCACTGCACCGCGTATTTATATCACTGTATCTGAATGGGGAATCACAGCAGCAGCTGATCGGAAAGAGAATTATCGGTATACAGCATCAACCACATGCTTGCCATTCAGCCACAGCAAAACGTTTCAAAGCCTTTCCTGTAAGGACCTTGCGTTTCAGAAACAGTTTCATGCCAAGAACTATAAATGCACTTAATCAATTGCTCCTTGTAGAACTGTTTGTACTTACTTTAAACTTGCACTACAGTTATAATATTACACAATCTGCACCACTTTATAAAGCGTGTATTTACATATGATGACGATATTTTTAAGATGAAATGCAGCAAAATATGTTGATTATATTATATATACTGCTCAAAAGAATTAAAGGAACACTTTTTAATCAGAGTATAGCATAAAGTCAATGAAACTTATGGGATATTAATCTGGTCAGTTAAGTAGCAGAGGGGGTTGTTAATCAGTTTCAGCTGCTGTGGTGTTAATGAAATTAACAACAGATGCACTAGAGGGGCAACAATGAGATGACCCCCAAAACAGGAATGGTTTAACAGGTGCAGGCCACTGACATTTTTCCCTCCTCATCTTTTCTGACTGTTTCTTCACTAGTTTTGCATTTGGCTACAGTCAGTGTCACTACTGGTAGCATGAGGCGATACCTGGACCCTACAGAGGTTGCACAGGTAGTCCAACTTCTCCAGGATGGCACATCAATACGTGTCATTGCCAGAAGGTTTGCTGTGTCTCCCTGCACAGTCTCAATGGCATGGAGGAGATTCTAGGAGACAAGCAGTTACTCTAGGAGAGCTGGAGAGGGCCATAGAAGGTCCATAACCCATCAGCAGGACCAGTATCTGCTCCTTTGGGCAAGGAGGAACAGGATGAGCACTGCCAGTGCCCTACACCAGGCCACTGGTGTAAATGTCTCTGACCAAACAACCAGAAAGACTTCATGAGGGTGACCCAAGGGCCCCATGTCCTCTAATGGGCCCTGAGCTCACTGCCCAGCAGCATGCAGCTTGATTGGCATTTACCATAGAATACCAGAATTGGCAGATGCATCACTGGTGCCCTGTGCTTTTTACAGATGAGAGCAGGTTCACCCTGAGCACGTGACAGAAGTGAAAGGGTCTGGAGAAGCCATGGAGAACATTATGCTGCCTGTAACATCATTCAGCATGAGCAGCTTGGTGGTGGGTTAATGATCACACAGACCGCTACAGGCTTGACAAAGGCACCTTGGCTGCCATTAGGTATCAGGATGAAATCCTTGGACCCATTGTCAGACCCTATGCTGGCACAGTGGCTCCTGGTGCACAACAATTCCTGGCCTCATGTGGTGAGAGTATGCAGGCAGTTCCTGGAGGATGAAGGAATTGATACCATTGACTGGCCACCACACTTTCCTGACCTAAATCCAATAGAACACCTCTGGGACATTATGTTTTGGTCCATCCAATGCCACCAGGTTGCACCTCAGACTGTCCAGGAGCTCAGTGATGCCCTGGTCCAGATCTGGGAGGAGATCCCCCACAACACCATCTGTCATCTCATTAGAAGCATGCACCGATGTTGTCAGGCATGTATACAAGAACACAGGGGCCATACAAAGTGCTGCGTACAATTTTGAGTTGCTGCAATTAAATTTTGGCAAAATGGACTAGCCTGCCACATAATTTTTTCACTCTGATTTTTGGGGCGTCTTTGAATTCAGGGCTCTGTAGGTTGATCATTTTCATTTCCATCAAACGATGTGGCATCCTTTCGTTCCTAACACATTACCCGGTCTATATCAGTATAGCTATCCAGGAGGATTTCTTTTTCCCATTGAGATCTGATGTGTTTTTAAAGTGTTCCTTTAATTTTTTTGAGCAGTTTAGATAAAACTTTAACTTCATTTAACTAATCTGTATTGTAAATAATTAAACATGTGAGGACACGCTAGCTAGTGCACGGATTGATCCTACCTTGTGCTGTATTCCTACTGGGGCTGACGCGACACTGGAAGGATAGATGGATAGAATAATTTAACATGTACTACAAAGATATTTCAATGTTCCTTAAAAGTTTTCAAGAATCGTCGTTCTAAGCTTACAGATGGCTTAATGTCTATTACAGAGCTGATTGTGTGGCAATTGGGTATTTGGAGAAAGAAAAGTAAGCACAGGAATTGGAGGTTAGTACATTTGAAAGAGACAGTACTGCTACAATAATTTCATCGAAGGTCACGCACAATCACACACTGTGTTCCCCTGTTTAATAACATGCTTTAAATTCCTATCATCATGAAAAAGATATCACGTATACATCTCAGTATTTTAATTATTCAGAGAGCTGTAATATCATGAATGTAATTGATTCTGTGTCCTGTCGGAGAAAGAGAAAGCTGAAGCATGCAGTGATTCACACACATAGAGCAAAAGATCAAATACAAAACAAAGCATTTAACGTGCTACTTTAATTACGATGTCATTTGAGAAACTGGTTAATTAAACGATTTTAAGATGAAGTTTATGATGTTCTACTTTAATGACAAAATAAACTACATAATTATAGTGGAAATTTCGAGATTGAAGTTGACATTTCGTGCTTTTTTCCTACTGTGTGCCTTTTTATTCTCTGTACCCTAATAAGCTTTCATATGACACTCAGATGGTGGGCTACAACTCACCTTTTCACGGTGACTTTGATATGTGACAACTTCTTTTTTATTTTGGGCACTGTGCGACTTTGTGAACTTGAGCTTTCGAGTTTCTCCGACACGCTATGTCAGTCAATCAGCTTCCTTTTGTTGTTTATACCATGTTTAAATCAACAAATAGTATGTTTTTCTTTGCCTCCACTTGGTATTCGCTGAAATCCTTATATTTTCCCCCATGCTTTTCCCATTGTCTTTTCACAGAACACTGAGCTTAAGGGCGATTTATATTGATTTGCATATTCAAAGAGGCGTAATTCTGGGAGGAATTGGGGTGGAACAGCAGGCGCGTGCACGTGTGTTACTTTTCACGCTGACTGGGATTTATGGAGCAGAAGAACATGGAGGTTGGAGTACGCACAGATTACTGCATCTGGATTTTTCTGTGCGTAAGCACATTTCGGCTTTTGTACGTACGTCATGTTATAGTGCGAATTCTACGCATGGCGTTATGCATGAGGCCCCTGGTGCTTAACAGGAAGAAGTGGTTGCTTGTAGAACACAGGGTTTTTAATATGTGAATCACGCACATGTTAACTCGAGCATGAGAAGGACACTGAGTTCTGAATGTGTGAAAGACAGGGAAAGCAGTTGTGTTTGAATTTTGATCTTATTTTGATCACTATGTCTACCATAGGTTTAATTTGTTTATTATGATAAATGCTGTACATTATATGACCCTTCACATAAGAAGATGGCCTGTCTCAAACCACATCAACAATGCAGACACATACCAGACAGAAGGACACATTTCACCAACTGAAATGGAGTCTATAAAGTTAGGCCAATAAGTATTTGGGCAGTGACACTGTTTTCATAATTGTGGCTCTATATGTCACCACAGTGAATTTCAAATGAAGAAATACATGATTGAAGTGCAGGCTTTCAGCATTAATTCAGAGGGTTTAACAGAAATATAGTATGAGCCATTTTATACAAGGTCCCCCCTATTTTCAGGCACTCAAAAGTATTTGGACAATTGACTGACAAGCTGTTTCATAGCCAGATGGGAGCAGGTACCTCATTAATTCATTAACTGTTATGCAGGTGGAAGGTCTGGAGTTAATTCCAAGTGTGGAATTTCATTTGAAAGCCCATTGCTGTTATGAGGTCCAAAGAGCTGTTCATGCAAATAATAACAGACCATCATTAGGCAGAGAAAACAAAACAAACCAATTTAAAGGACATTAGAAACACATAGAGTGGTCCATTCAACCATCTGGGACATTCCTAGAAGTGAAGGAACATACTGGTGAGCTCAGCAACAACAGAAGTCCTGGACAACAATAGAAGACAACTGTGCTTGATGATCAAGGCATTCTTTCCTTGGTAAAGGAAAAGCGTTAATGATATTTAGTAAAACCAAGAACACTCTCTTGGAGGTAGGCCTGTAACAGACAAAGTCTACAATCAAGAGAATAAAGCAAATACAGAGGGTTTACCACAAGGTGAAAACCATTGGTAGTCCTGAAGCAAATGAAGCAGAGATTAGAAAATAATTAAAAAGAAAACAGACCAGTTTTGGTACAGTTTTCTTTGGACAATTGAAATTAAGATCAATATGTACCAGAATGATAGACCGAGAAGAATATGGAGAAGAGATGGAACGGCTCATGATCTGTAGCATACCACCTGTGAAACATGGTGGAGGCAGTGTTATGGCATGGGCATGCATAACTGCAAATGGAAGTGGGACACTGGAGTTTATTGATGATATGACTGCTGACAAAAGTTGCAGGATGATTTTTGAAGTGTATGGGGCTATACTGTCTGGTCAGATTCAGAGAAATGCAGAAAAACCGATATGGGAACGTTTTACAGTACAGATGGGTAATAGGCTATACTGTGACAGCAAACCAAATGCTTTCCAAGGTAAAGAAGTGGAATGATCTTCAATGACCATATCAAAAAACTGGCATCAACCCAATATGACATGCATTTCATTTGCTGAAGACAAAACTGATGGCAGAAAGTCCAACGAACAAGCAGCAACTGTAGACAGTTGAAGTAAAGGCATGGTAGGGCATCAGTAGGGTTGAAACCCAGGACATGCCGAAGTTCATGGCTTCCAGACAAGTATTGAAAGTGATCATTATATTCATGATGTTACTTTGTGCATATATTTTTGAGCCCCTGAAAATGGGGTTGACTATGTATAAAGATGTTCATCTTTTCTAAATGGCTCATACAATGATTTTGTTAAATTTTGTGGTGGCGTGCAGAACCAAAATTATGACAATTGTAAAACTGTCCAAATACTAACTGACCAAACTGTAAAAGTTACATGTTTTTGTGATATTCTGCATTGCTGTAATTACTTACAATTGTGTGTTTGTCTTTTATTTAATACATATTTTTATTTTTGTATTATTTTTATGTATTTTTTGGCAGTTATTTTCCTGCAGTCATATGTTTTTAGAAAATTGGGATTGGAGGGAACTTGCATTGGCCAAGATTTAAATCTGATAAACAAAACAGCATGTTAAAGCAATTAGTGTGTTTGTGTGCATCCTATCTATTTGCTAACTTAGGGGGAAGTGACATTTGCATTACTTAGTTTTGGAAATGGGAGAAAGAAAGTTCCATTGATGGTTCAGGAAGACTCGTTTGGTCCATGAGAGGTTTGTTTATTAGGGCCTGCTAAATGACACTGTGGTTTAAGTGCCCTGTTTTTTTTCAGGCCAAAAAGGAGTTCAAGATTTGCTCCAGGGAGAAGGCCCATTGATTCTAGTGCAGGTCAAGTAGGTCTAGAGTAGCAGCAGGGTTTTGTTTAATTTTCTGAGAAGCTATACTTTAGAGTTCACACTTTGCTATATCCAGTTTTGTGTTCTTTAGCTACGATAAAGACATCCATCCATCCATTATCCAACCCGCTATATCCTAACTACAGGGTCACAGGGTCTGCTGAAGCCAATCCCAGCCAACACAGGGAGCAAGGCAGGGAACAAACTCCAGGCAGGGCGCCAACTCACCTCAGGGCACACACACACCCACACCAAACACACACTAGAGACAATTAAGACCAGGGTTATACTTCACACGATGCATGCTGCAGAGGACGCTCCTACTACACAAGCGTTGTAGTGTTTATACTTGCGCGCGTACCTTACGTAAAGCTGGAGGAATCCACCAGGTGGCAGTGCAAGATATTATCACGGTGAGAAGATGTTCAGCTTCTCTGTGTTGTGAATTGCCTAGAACGGCCATTAAATTCCGATGACACCTTACCGCAATATCTCTGAAAATGATGTTTATTGATTAAATCCATCAATCCAGGGATGTACCCATTCCAGCAAACATTAGGCATGAGTGAGAAACAATCTCTGGACGAGGACTCAGCTCATCGCAAGGTGAATACAAGCACACACATACACTAGCATCATTTTAGCAGCACCAAATCCCCAAATCTGCATATCTTTGGAAGAAAACTGGAGCACAGTGTGGAATCCAAGCAGGGAATACCAGCAACATAACTCCCTGCGAGACAGCAGTTCTACCACTCCGCCACTGCGTCACCCCCATGTATGTAATTATTAACAGTATTCATTATTTAAATTAAATTAATGATTTACCTGTAAAAAGTAACATACACACTTTAATGCATTTCATCATGAAAGTGATATCAAGTATAAATCTAAAGATTCTAAATGTGCAGAGAGTTGGAATATTATACAGTTAATGTATTCTGTGTGGTGGTCTATTGCTGCTTGCCGTAGCGATTAAAAACTAGGATGACGTTTACAATTGTCTGCTTTAATGATAAAGTAAACTATGAGGTTAAAGTGGACATTTCGAGATTAAGCTGAAATTTCCACTTTAATCACAAAATACATGTTTTAACCAAGTCCTTAATTTTTTTCTCAGTGGCTCAAATAAAGCGCTGTACATTATGTTGCTGTTGTGAAGTTGCAAAAAAAACGGCACAGAAGACAGTATGTGAGACTTTTAAAATGTATCGTGTCATTACGTTTAGGAATATATGATGCTTGAATATAAAAGCACCACGAATGCATCTGTAAGTCTGCATTTTGCTTCACCACATCAAACCATTCATCAAACGTTGAAGTGCACACATTGATCTCGTAGGATCCACAAAGCTTTCTGTCACATGTAGAGAGTAGAGACTCTGACGTCACATTCCAACTTTTAGCACACTGCGCCCCCTGAGTTTTTGCTGGTACTGCAACTCGCGCACACGGCGCGTTCATTTCTGAGAACCTGGTCAAATGAACACAGAATGCGTGGCAGCCATGATGCGGGTGCGTATGTGTTAAGTTAAGTAAAATTGTCTTTGGACTATGGGAGGAAACCCACACAGACACGGGGAGAACATGCAAACTCCACGCTGGGAGGACCCAGGAAGCGAACCTAGGTCTCCTTACTGCGACGCAGCAGCGCTACCCACTGTGCCACCGTGCTGCCCATGATAAAGACAGTTTTATATATATTTGGCCATCATGACATTTGTCCTGGGAGTGGAGGGTAGCCATTAAGGAGCCCTCCTAACACAACTGTAATTTTAGGCTAACTGGAACGGACTTCTGAAACACACCATACATTTTAGAAACTGACAGTTAACTTTACAACTGCTGTTTTTAAGGCATTACGACCCTTTGTTTTTATCACTCATTATGTGGGAGTTAACAGGTTTTATTACAAAGATTTCCAGTTATACATGTCCATTAATGTGTTTAATTTTAAAGAAATGTTCTTCTGTTAGTAATCAGCAATTATATGATAAGAGGCTTCTCATCATCCATTTATGTTTTTCATGTATCAAAAAAAAGCATTCTATTTAAAACCAAGGAATAATTAAACTGTAGATAGTGTAATGACTGAGTTGCCATATAATTTAGAAAAAAATCTGTTGATACTGAATGTGCTGCTGCTGAGTAGTAGGATGAAGTAGTGACAGGGAGCGTTAAAAAGAAATCAGCAAGTGGTACAAAGAATTCCTGACAGTCCCTAACAATAACATCAGAGAAGCAGATAAGAAAAAGATCCCAGAAGGGCTTACTCTGTTCATTGGACATTATGTGGTAAGTCTGAGTACCTCTCTAATCTGTAAAGCTTCTAGCAAGCACAAAACAACCACAGTTTGAAAACAAAAAGAAACAAATAAGCACAAAGTAGCTTTACTTAAAGTGTAGAAAGTTCAATGTGTAAAATACAAATGTGAAGCAAACATCTAATTGAAACACAGTAAAGAAAAATGGCAAAAGAAAGCTCTGACATCTTTTCACAAGGGAATAATGGCTATGATAATTTCATTTGATGATGCTTGCTGTCGAGTTCAGTTTGTGACATAGGGATCATCTTGGATCCAAGGAAGCAATAAGATGTTACCTGCCCAAACAAAATAAGAGGAAATAAACAAGCAAAATGCTCATGTATTGGAATGCTACATTTAAATGTTTGACACACTGACTGATAGATTAGATGGTATTTATTTTTTGTGTTCATAGTTACTTATGAACGCTTTAAAATCACTTCAATTATTTTCTTTTCCTGGCACCTTCTGACTCACCAGTATGAGAAAACCCGCAAATATTACACCATTCAACTTATCTTGATGTCTACTCGTGCAAGACTTTCACCTATTTGGTTCCCCCTGTATTTATTTCCCCTCTAGAACCAAAAACCTACATCTTTGGCCATTTCTGGACCATATTTTGTGTATGAAAATTATACAGTTGCGATAAAGAGTATCTTCAGCAAAAATATCAGAAGGATTTTAACTTGTGAAGGCGCTGAAGATGACCCCAGTGGTTCACCCCCTAAAGGGATAAGAGTGGACAAATTTACTCCTTTTCACAAAACCTGTGAATGTGAATCAGTAATATACACATGTGGAGTATTATGACATTTTGAATTTGCTGAACATGAATTAGATAACATTTTTGAAATTTGATTCTTTACTGGTTGGTTGTCCTAGCTGTCAAAGGGCCTCATCCCATGGTTACAAATGAGAAATTCCAAACATAAGCAGGTGGGATATTGCATTAGACTATTTCAAAATCAGTGCTTATGAATTTGATGGTATTTTTGATTTTTTGCTGTTACAATCAAGAATGTGTAGACTTAAAACATTTAATTTGAAGCTCGCATTTTAATATTTCAAATATCTGATACAGCTATTATTGTTTATTATGTACTTCTACCTCATGAAGTAAATCATTATATTTATTTATTTATACATTAATTCATTAAATGACTTAACACTTTGTTTAGAAATTCTCTTTCACCCAGCAGTATCTTGTTTCAGAATATTGATATCTTTAGAATCTTACTTGCTTACATTACATCCTGTGTAAAATTGATAATTGGTTCAATTTTTACTCTTGATTTTTACCTGCTTGATAAAATATAGGCAGAAATAAATAACGTTTAGATACCTGTAGAGTCCATGTTGTGTCTCACAACTAATCTTTTCTTTTGTCACACCAACAGACTACTCCCTACAGATACGACTGTTTATATGCATTTTCTTTCACATCTGGAAAAGTACATTTTTATTATTTCTATATTTTAACTCTGTTTAATTTTACTAGCTCTGGGGAAAACTGATTTTTCTTATTTACATTTTTACATATACTATATTATAGCAGTTTGAGGAGATTCCATAACAGGTTGAAGATTTAGATGAAGAATACTCTACAGCAGTGCTTCCCAACCTCAGTCCTGGGGACCCCCTGTGGCTGCAGGTTTTTGTTTCAACCAGATTCCTAATCAGTGGCAACACCTGATAGCACTGATCTCATTTAATTAGCCGGTATCATTTTTCTTTTATTCTAAAATTCAGAAAAGCACAGCAGCATGATTTTTACATTTATAAGAAATTTAGAACTATTTCTGCTTTTGCTATACATTTAAATTCTTAACTCTCTTTTGTTGATTTCATTATATTTTGTCCTTTCTCTGTGCAGTTTTTCCCCTTCGTTGTATCTTATTAATGACAATTAAAAATGAGCAGCCCAGACACGCTGGCAAACAACACTGAATAATCAAAAGCTGCAACTACTTTAGCATCAGACCCACTAATTAGTAAATAATGGATTAATTAAACAATTAGAGCACCTAGAAAAGTAGAATGAAAATCAAGATGAAAATATTGTTAAAAAGAAAAAAAAGATATTCTCATATAACTGTTTGGTACATTTTTATATACAGTGATCCCACACTATATCGCGCTTCGACTTTCGCGGCTTCACTCCATCGCAGATCTTAAATGTAAACATATCTACATACTGTATATATCACGGATTTTTCGCTGGTTCTCGGATTTCTGCGGACAATGAGTCTTTTAATTTATGGTACAGTACATGCTTCCTCAGTTTGTTTGCCCAGTTGATTTCATACAAAGGACACTATTGGCGGATGGCTTAGAAACTACCCAATCAGAGGATGTATTACGTATTAACTAAAACTCCTCAATGAGGTGCTTGATTGTTTGCTTTTCTCGGACTCTCTCAATCTCTCTGACATTCTCTGCACCTGACGGAGGGGGTGTGAGCAGAGGGGCTGTTTGCATAGAGGATACAGACGCTGCTCTAAAAAATGCCGCTTTATTGCGGTGCTTCAGCATACTTAAAAGCCCAACAGCACGTATTGATTTTTTGAGTGTTTGCTTTTCTGTCACGCTCTCTGTCTCTCTGACATTCTCTGTTCCTGACACGCATTCCTTTGAAGAGAAGATATATTTGCATTCTTTTAATTGTGAGAAAGAACTGTCATCTCTGTCTTGTCATGGAGCACAGTTTAAACTTTTGACTAAAGGGTGTTATTTCATGTCTAAAGGGCTCTAATAATGTTAACAGTGTGGGAGAGTTTATAAGGGCTTAAAATATATAAAAATAACCATACAAACATTTGGTTTCTACTTTGCGGATTTTCACCTATCGTGGGGGGTTCTGGAACACAACCCCCGCGATCGAGGAGGGATTACTGTATTTATATTTACCAAACTTAATTTTCTAATTTCCATATTGTTCCCAAAACACAGAACTTGGGAAATATCACATCACTTAATTAGCCCAGGAGTCCAATTAAAAACAGAAGCTGGTTGGAACAAAAGCCTGCAGACACAGTGTGCCCCCAGGTCCGAGGTTGGGAAACACTGCTCTACAGCACTATTATGATATTCCTCTTGTTACTATTACCCTTAGTTTTTCTACCTTCTAAATAGACGGCTTTTAGTTTATTTCAACATGGAAGCCCCAAAATATAATTTTGTTAGTGTTGAACTAGAAAACCAGTATTACTGCTGCCTGGTTAATGAATTCTCTGTGAATCTGCTGTTTGGGTAGAAAACACACAATAAAGGTATGGATATGTCTGTTTTCACTCTATGACACTTTATGTGCAGTATTTTTTTAAACTTGTGATCACAAGCTCAATGTCCCTTCCCACCCACATAATATCTGCCATCATTTGTCACTGTGTATTTTTTTTTAATTATCAGTAGCAGATATACAAACTGATAGTAAAGGGAATGAAAAGTAGTCAGACAATCAAGGATAAGAAACAACAATTGAAAGTACTAATTACCAAAGCCAGAACAACCAGCAAAAACAAAATTCAATAAATTAAAACAAGTTCAGAAGACTTTAGGATCACTTTAGATTAGTATTTCTTTTAGGTAAGTCTTTTCTTTATTAGATAAACATTGGACTCCAGGTTATATGTGCCACTATATTTTTTATAGAGCCAGTGTGATGACATAACAGGTTGAAACCTTGTGACTAACACAAAGATTTATTCCATCTATCAATAAGTAAATGGTGGTGCTTACAGGAAAGAAATTTTGATGTGATTATATAAAAAAAACCCCACTAAAATAAAATTAAAAATTAAACATAATTATACCTCAGGAAATGAATTCAGAACAGCAAAGTCAAGTTCCTTATAACAATAGGAAGGACTTCTTTTTCTCCAAAAAATGATTTTTCCCTCTAATTTTTAACTTAGCCACTGTGGGATAAAATGAGATCACATGAGATAAAAAACTAACCATTTACTGTATATTCCAGTACACTGATGGTACAATGCATGATATTATTGAATAAGAACCATTAACAACGCTGCATTATTTTGATACATTTTTTAACTGGAAACAGTATTTATTACAGTGACAGGATTGGATTATTTAGTGATGAGTTTTAAAATTATGAAGAAATTCAAATTACTCAGTCACCCTTTTAGTTTAGCATAATGGTTTAAAACTTTAAGCGCTGCAGAAAAACCTTTTTAAAGGAACAGAGTATCAGATTTAACCTAAAGCAATTAATAGTAAAATTACAAATGGCAACACTTCTTCTTTGACCCATTAATGCAGAGTGTAATATGTCAGCATGCTTTCAGTAAAAAACACACTTCCATTTTATAATTTTCAAGCAAAACTGACACCTTCCTATGATGTACAAAAACAAACACCCGTGATTATATTGACAATGTCCAAATGAGACTGACAGCATGCAAGACATTAAAAATCATTGGTTTAATCTGTCAAGTGCAAAATTTCATTCATCTGCATTATTTCATTATTGTTATTAGTGGGTTGGATTTACAATAATAATAATAATAATTCTTTACATTTATGTTGCAATTTTCTCACTACACAAAGCGCTTTCATAGTTAGTGGGGAGCCACTTCAACCGCCAGTGATGTGATGAGAGAGATAGCCAATTATATTGTGATTATAGCTCTTAAGGAAAGTATTATCCCATTCATACTACAGTCTTAGCAATATCAAAATTGATTTTTAGTCAGTTATAAGTGACTAGTGATTCTGCACTAATGAGATATATTGACAAGAGTCTAGGAGTCAATTGGAGAAAGAATTGTCTGCAACTAAATATCAGCAAAAGCAGGAAAAAAGTTATTGACATTTTCCACATCGAAGAACCTCTACTCTTGGTCACTATTCAGGAAGTGGGTGTAGTGGTGCAGGCTGGACAGGTCTTGTGACACTGAGGAAGTAAGAAAAGGCAGAGTAGATTCTTTTTTCTTAGAAGAATGCACTCAATTGTACTCATCCAGGACTGCAATTGCTTTTCTCTTCTCTGAGATAAAGGATGATTGTTTTAACTCCATTATATTACTGTATCTTCTTCCTTACAAAAGAACTCCTAAAACCACATCTGTGCAAGTTCAGGGTACTAGACTGAACCAATTACATTTTCTATTTCTTGAAGCCTTAGCTGACCTGTTTGACCTAAATTATCATAATTCAATTCCAATAAACAAATGCAATTTGAGAAGTGTGCAAAATAAAACAATTTCAGCCTCGAACTCTGTGTATTCCACAGCTGGACCCCTATTGCACATCAAGCATTTATCTCATTAGGTTAAGCAAACAATTTTCTCACCCTTGAGGATGGTATGTTTTTAATTTCCATTACTTCTTAAGTGCTCAGTCTGCGAGACCATTACACAGTTAACTTATGAAAATGTTCCACAAAGATGTTACCCTATTCCAAATTCTGCAATTTTATTTCCTCTAGGGGAGTGTCAATAAATTAAATGGTGTGGTTTTTGATTCATGAGAGTTTTATAACCTCATGTAATCCAATTTTGGCACAGTTTTCATTTTGAAATACAAGTGTTACAAGACTGAAAATGAGAAGCTGGCAGCAGTTAACCCTTCTAGCACACCTTTTAAGTTCTAGTAAAATGTCAACTATAACATTTAACAATCTCCATAATGTGTTAAAATGCCTTCAGTTTTTTCATATAAACAGATTAATTGTTTTTCCAGTGGTATTTTTGTACTTTTTTGTATACACCCACACACTCTTATATGAAAAATTGGGTCATTTGCATAGTAACGAAAAATGGCATTGTCAAAATAGGATTAACGTTTGGAGAGAGATATTAGAACTAAAGAAAACAAGTTTATGCTTTTTATATATTTTTCTCATTTATACTGTAAAAGATTTGTTTTGCAAATAAACAAATAAAAAAAATCTAGACTCCCTTTTCATGTTTTCCTTTTTAAAAAAAGGACAGCAAGTGTGTCACACGTAGGATGGATTTCAAGGTGGTTGTCCCCCTATTCAGCAACTTGTCTGCATTTTTTGGCTTTCTTCTTACATCATGCAGAGGAGTAACTGTCAACTGTCACTCCTCCACAGTCAGTAATGCAGACTTTCAGAGAATGAAAAGTACAGTGTGAACCATGGGTTTTAGAATCTAAAAAAATGTTCAAGTTTTTGAAGAAGAAAGATATCAACATAATTGGATACAATATATGTACAGTGGGCAAACATGTGGGGACCAGGGCTCCGAGTATTTTGAGATGGTACACAACAGGGACAGGGTCATTCAGGGTACATATATTGTATATACTGGGGTAGGAAGTACAAATTGCCCTGACAGCACAGTACAATAGGATGGAAACAACTATGGGTTAGTGTGACACTTGAAGTTGTGAGGTATGCTGCAAGAGTTACAGTTAGAGGCATCATCACAGGAGGCGAGAATAGCACGTCCTGAGAAGAAACATGTTATATCGTCCTAGGGCACTAAAGGATGAACATTATTGTTTTTAACAGGGTATTCTGACCCCCTCTACGAAAGGTGACAAGAGACCTCATTTTAGTTTGTGCTTTTTTAGGTGTCATTGAGTTGACTCCAGCTTTGTCCAGAAGACTGTTCTTGAGTTGCTCCAAAATAAGATGTCCACCTCACTTGTGCAACTTTTCTAACCTATTCTTCTTTATGAATAGATCCAACCTGTCTTGACAATCACCTCTGGAAAGAATTTAGAAGTTATATTTATAGTCTACAGATGTAAAGTATACTTAATGACTTACTGCAAAGTAACCCATATCACTCAACTAAAAGGTGATTGGAGGATTTTTCTTCCATAAAAGGGAGTTTAAAACATAAATTGCACACTATTTACTGACAAAAGTTCTTCTTAGTAATGTTTAATGCACTCTCCAGTTGTGTCAACAAGCTGCGGATTCGGAATCAATTACTACCTAACATGTTTCTATCCACTAAATGGACATTTATTTATAGCACTTAATATTTAGAAAATATTTTGCTCCAAGAAATTCATATACCTTACTAAAACAGGAATTTAAAAGGAATCAAAAATCTTTTGGAATTTAATAGATTTTGAATAGAAGAACTAGGCCTCCATGTAAATTTCCACAACTGCAACACATTTCTAAAATATAAACCACTTCTTTTTCTAGGACTGCCTTTTTACATATTTGTTGACAAGTTCAATAATGTTTTGAATTACCTCTATTCTGGAGTTAATTTGCTCATTCTTCGTCTTTCAGTGCTATATAAAGTATAAGCATTGTGTTAAAGAAGAAAGTGATTGCAACATGAATTGTAATGAAATTGTTTTTGGACTGACTGTATGTTTTGGGCTTTATATTTAGATACACTTTACTGCAGGGGTGTTCAGAGCTTATTAATTTGTAGATACAACTTGGTTTATCTGCAAATTAACCTAAACTAGCCATGTAGCTTTGTATGTTCTTTTATTTGTTAAAAATTATTTTACGAAGATTCTAGGAATTACATTTGAATTAGGTAATTCTGTATGGTGACAGTCTCCTGGTGGTTTTAGGAATAAATGATATTTTGTGTTAAGTTTAAATACAACATACTCCAATAGATTGGATTATAACCAAAAAGATAATAGTAATAAAGTGAAAAAAGTTTGGCAAAACAATCTGAGTCAGTGTGTTTAATATTTAAGAGTTAGGTCATTTTTATAAGTATATAAAGATCACTAGGAACTTGAATATTTTATTTAACTCTTGTTAATTGTTACTACAAGCTACAAAATGAACATTTCTTGCTTTAGATCCCATGGACTTTAGACCTGGATGTTTTTTTCATATATGATAATGTCTCTGTGTTTGTTTTTATTGGGGGGACCACCATTTTCTGACTTACTGTACATGGTCATATTGTTGTTAACAATGATATCTAATACTATTCACGTGATTTGCTAGTGCCATGATCTGTAATGGCTATGCCACTTATATTCAAGAAGGAGGTACCAAGTTCCTCATGTTCATGTAATTTTGGATTCATGTAATTAAAACAAACAAATATAAGAGCTTAGCCAAGGAAAGAACAGAAAAGTAGGATCTTTATTTATTTAAGTTTCATACTGAAATTGTTTCACGTTTAGTCAATCAGGGATTGATGATTGAAAAGCATGAATGAAACTTGTCTTTTGCTTTTCCCCTTGTTCTGTATGTCAGTCATTTGCCTAATCAACCTTTTCACTAAGTTAATTCATCTTCTGAACTATTTTTACCAAAAGCTGGCACAAAAGTAATTCTGATCGAACTACTTCAATGCACCCTAACTTTAACTGCTTTTGAAAAAGCAGCATGTACACCAAAAGTTGCCTTTATTTATTTAAATTTTATAAAGTTTTTAAAAAAGCAGCATCACTTTGCAGGTGACAGTCTTTTTAGTCACATGTTATCATGAAAGTGTTTTTGTGATTGTTTTTAATACTATTAATTATGTTATTTGTATTGTTTTCCTTCTTTGTAGTATTTACTGTTATATTATTTGTATGATCGCAATGTTATTTTGGTTGTGTCTTTGGGTCATTGCTATTTTAGGGCAAACATATTGTTTAGAGTTGCTATGTCCATTTCTAAGCATGTGACACCACCACAAGTGAATTGATGTCCACATTTTGAATTAGTAAAATAAAAATAATAAAATCTTAGCAAATTTTGTTGTAGATAAGAAAAACACATTAGGACTTTTCACTGAAATTAAACAGCTTTGAATATATGTAAAGGCGTAGCAAGAACAATGTAATGATTTGATGGCTGCAGTATACCAGTTATTAACAGACTTGAAGCTATACAGTTATGTTTAGAGTGTTTTACTGTAATATCGATTCAAGCAGGTCCTCCCTTCCATTCAAGAATGCCAAAGTCCTCACTTTGAACAAATTGTGACTTGTTGAGATCCCTTAATGGGCTTGGAAGGGGAGATGAAATTTGAAATTTATTCTGTAACTTGCTAAACTGTAACTTTCTAAATGATGAGCTAAACCCCTTTGTTTAGCTTATGCTGACATATAGAATTTACAATGTGTTCCTTCTATTTTGAGCAAAATGTTCTTGTTTGTTAGACAAAGACCTCTGGCAAATGAATAAGACAAGTCATAAAAATGCCACCAGTCACCCTATTAACCACTGAAACAATCAGATACTGCCAAATAACAAACTCAAAACAGTTGTACGGGATTTTTAAATCAATGCTGGTTGGGCTTTGACTGGCAGCCTCACACCTATCCAAAGACAGGTTGGAAATCACCTTATTTCTCTGCTAGCGGGGAAATCTCTCAAGTGAGCATTTGTTATTTATGATTCAAATCATCCTTGGTGTACAAATTCGAAAGCTTTTGTCAGGAAATTCCCATCTATTTTGACCAGCCTGAGCACAAAGGTGTTACTGCTTACTGTTTACTAAGTCTGTAGGTGGTTATTTCATTACTTTCAAACCATTGTAAGCAGTTACAGGGTGGGATGAATCCACTCTAATTTCTGTTTTTCGCTGTCATCTGTCAAAAGAATTAAAGGACATGATGCCAAGTCATGCCTCGGGGAACTTGTTAGAAGAAGTTATTAGTTAAAACTAGACATAAAACTGGAAATGAAAAACGTGTACAACTAGAAAATCATCTATTCCAAAACTAACAGTTGAGAGCAAGGGCACTGCCGCTTATGTGCAGCTGGGTAAAAAAGGCATGCATTTCCTCAAACTAGGAAATGTCCTTATTTTTATTACAGTGGCTTGGGACATTTAATTGTCAAATACCAGAGGCTCACCATATCTAGCATCTGTAGCTTAGTCAACACCATCAAACACCAATGTTGATTAAATAATTTAATAAGTTTGGACACTACTACAGAGAAGTTTATTAGTTCTGGTTTGGTGAAGTCAGTTACTGTCCAATGAATTCCAAATAAACATAAGCATACAATTCACCCTGTGGATGGGTGTCTATTGGAAACTGTTGTTTTAGAGTTTATTATCTCCTCTGACAAAATGAGATTCCAGACATGACAAAGGTTTGGGGCAGCCACCCGTATAATATAACCCAGGACAAGAAGTGATGTGCTCTGAGTTGAGGCACCGGTTACTGCCAGGATTTCCCAGGAAAGGTCTGCAGGAGACTTAGAAAAAGAGTCAGTGCACCCCACCGCCCCCAGGGCGGGCCTGTTAACAGTATTCTGTAAGCCCTTCAGCTGCCTCCTATTCGCACATGTGTGACACTCCATTATTGCAAACATAGCACTTGAATAAAGAAGCAATTTATTATAGACGAAACTTCTGCCTGTGTATATGTATTCTTGTTTCATTCTGCACAACCCAGCTATTAACAGGCAAACCAAGGATTTTTAATCTTGTAATTTAGATCATGTTCATGTTTAGACTATGTTATTTCTTCATCAGCCTCTTCTATCACAAACTTACTAACAATTCAATATAAGGATCTTTGTGATGTCTTTAGCAAAAGCCAGTCACAGGAGCTCCCAACTCATAGACTGTAATACTGCACTTTAAACCTACAGGCCTTATCTTAGAAATGTTTATAATTGTTTTCACTTTGGCTTTAATACAGATGTAACACTATGGTCTTTTTATTAGTCTTTGCTTGTAAAGGAGAAAAAAAGGAAATTTCTGGAGTACAAGAGTACAAGAATTTTAAATTAACTGTTTTAAGGCATTATGACATAACCACTACACTTGATCTTATTTTGAGCTTTGTAAAGTCCCTTGTTATGATGTGGTTTGTGAAAAGTGTTTTATAAAATTAAGTTCAATTGTCTAGAAGCCGACAATTATAACACTTGCACAGTTATAAAGTGATATTAATTTGGAATTAAATATATTGTATATATTGTCACACACGCATGATTAGGGGGCACCCAACGGGCCTGACAGAGCACGAAAAGACGTGGAATGGGGACACAAAACAGCGTATCAATACCTCTCTTTCTTTTTCTCCAGAAAAAATTAGCTAAAAAAGACCCACCAACAACAACATCCTCCGTACTACTGCATCAACCTCCCTGACGACCTAACTCACACTGATGTCCTCATGTCTGGCTCCTTTTGATGACGTCACCGACATCCTATTCTGTTCATGTCATCTTCAAATTTCCCCTCCAATTGTATCATTTCTGGTTCCGACTCCATAAAACCTCCCCCCTGCCAACTGTTGATTGTCTCTTGTATAATTTGTATGCCGGTATGACTGGCATACATGTATACTATACGGAGGTGGTTCACCAACTCTTAATCAGTTTCTCCTGTGCTTTAGTTCTTCACTATATATATATATATATATATATATATATATATATATATATATATATATATTTGTCTCTCAGTGTGATCTCTCATAGTCAAAAGAGAAGATGTCAGAATGATTGGTTACTCTAAATTGTCCTTGTGTGACTGAGTACCGATATGAACATGGTTGTGTTCAAACATGGATGGTGCCTCTTTCAAAGTGGGTATCTGCTTGGTGTTGGCTGGATATCACACAACTCTGTTCTTGAAAAAAGAACAATTAGACAAAACGAATCAAGTGATGGCTAATAGAGAACCACAGAGTGACTTTCAATGTATTCTGAAATTGAAAGACATCGAGCGTATGTAAAGATGGAGTGGCTTACCATTAAGGAGTTGGTTCCATACTGGCCCTGGACCCTTTGAATCCTGAATTAAAGTACAGTAAGAATGGTCAGTGCTTGAAGTGGGCCAGTATGCTGTCTTATTTATTTAAAAATGCTTGGTTGTTGTAAGCCTTTAAATGCTAATAATCAGAAAAGTGACAATAACTATAAATGCTCACATTGTCATTTACATTTCTATTCTACCATTGGCAGTTTTTCACAATAATTATTTAAATTAAAGTTTAAATAAAAAAGGAAAGTGTGAATTTAAATTCCTGATACAAGTAGAAAATGCACATGGCAGCATCATTCTGTCTACAGAATAAAATCCTAAAAAGTTAAGCTAATCAAATAGATGAGTAAAACAGTAATTATTAATTGTATCCAAAATATAATAATAAACAAAGAGCAGATGCAGGTGCAAAAGATAATAAATACTGAAAAGCAGGAAGTACTTGAGTCATCTCCGGTTATGTGATTATTAGTAAGCAGTGGCTTAAATACTTTACAGAATAAAGAAAAAAAATGCACAAAAATTTGAACAAGTAAATCATTATTTTTCTCAATGAGAATAAACTGTCTTTGGAATTTTTGAAATTACTAAATAAAGGCAGAGTTGATTTCTGTTTCAAATAATCATTAATTAAAAACACAAGTTATGTAAAACCTACAACCACTATGGCCTTCCAGGACTAGAACTGAGCATCCCTAATGTAAGTGAATCAACTAGTTACCCAAACATTTCCTAACGTTTTCAGTGCTCTGCATATATTGGACAAGGACACTGTAAAACATTTTACCCTACACTATTTGTATTTATTGTCATCAAGTTTTCATGAGTGCCATTATAAATGTTTTATGTTTTGATATCTGCCTTTCTTAAGTTACTGTTGCATTTAATAGTTTAGAGAATGAGGCAGTGAAAGTATAGATATGGAATACAGGAAGGGAAGGAGAGTGGACTGGTGTCTCCCTGTCATTGCATGTGTGATGATGAAATTTTAGAACACCTACAAAGTGGTGGACCACTACTTGGAATACATTCAAGCTCCAAGTCCCATTTTAAGTTAGGAATTTCCATCCCAATGAATGCTTTGTACCTTCACATATTCATAGATGTGTTAACATTGAAGTATCCCTTTAATAGGCTATAATTCTAAAACGATGCAGCCATGTACTTTGTCTGATGTTCAAAAAACTGTGGAAAAACCTGCTAATCTAAACACATAAAGAATTTTCACCTTACTATTTTTTTCTTGACTATTAAAAAAAATCAAGACAAAACAAAAATACTGTTTCTGTTTTAGACAGTTGCAGTCTATTTGAAAGTATTTTGACTCAGTTAAACATAATCTGTACAGTAGGTTTAAATAAACATATATGGATTAAAATAACAAAAGTCATTCTGAGAGCAACAAAGATCATCGGTTACAACCTGCCCTTATTGCACTCCCTGTACAGCAGACATGTGATCAACTGAGCAAGTACAATCATCAAAGATTCCTCTTATTCAGTTCATTACCTTTTTCAGCCTTTCCCTTCTAATAGATGCTTCAAGTCATTGGGGGGAGAACTAGCCATCTGAACCTGAGTTTCTACCACAAGCTATACAACCTCTGAACTGTAATACCTTGTTCGTATTTACTGTTTTTTTCCCTTAATATTTATAATAGTATTTGTTTTGAGTGTGAGAATGCTTCTTAATATCCTCTACTGATTCAAATAACACTGCCTTGACTGTATCTACCTACTCTATGTTCAATAAAAATGAAACTGACTTTATATTTAGAATTCTGATTGCTTTTGTTCTGTGTGGAGCCTTTTGATTGGTCGATTGGTTGATTGGTCGGTTGGTTCATAACCAAACCTTTCACCATAAAGGCACAGGACAGATCCCTGCACCGACTCATGAGAAACACAACTGTCCATTTTGGAAATCGAATTGCACATTTACATGATTGGGAACAGGTGTATCACAGGGAGTAGTAGGCTCAGCACAGCAGGGAGTGCCCCAGAATTAATGAGATTAGAGGCACTAGAGGAAATGAGTTGGACCCAAAAGGTTTTCTCAGGGTGCTAGAAGCAAGGTAACCCTGTGTGAGTCAGACATGTTAGACCCTCTATTGAGGGAAACAATGCCACTAAGAAAGTTTAATTAAAAAGTAGAATATGCCTTTACGAAATAGGGGCCAGTGCATGATTCAAAATTTGAGAGAAGTGGAACCATGTTGGTTTTGTAGCAGTGACAATTAGCTAGAGGCCAGTCTTAATTCTAAGATGTATTAGGTAGTGCAACATAATGTACAACTGGAAGAATTGAACTTTGCTGTCCTTTTAAAGCTGGTTACATGAATAAAGCAGTACCCCAAGTTTTACCACCATTCACATTTTCAGTTGTCATAAGGATGTCAGTGCTAATTCATTCAAACAGAAAATTATAATTTAAGATTTCAGGATTGGATCAATTCCTGCACATAATTTCTTAACACTAGAATTACTAAAGAATATGAAAAAACTCCCTTAAATCCCTTTACACCTCTCCATCAGCGTTTTTTGTAGTGTAAATGTGTTGATCAACACAAGCACCCTGCTATTCCACTATCTGATGTGACTTTTGCTGCCAGTTAAAGCTCCTGTCGTACTCTATGCAACTATAAATAAGTACTATTTTACTAATAAAGTACATGTGCAATGCTACTCCTTATTCAGGAAAAGATCTCAGTCGCCCCACAGGAGAAAGACTTTCCGAGACTAAAGTCATAAAGCTTATGAAACCGTTTCTGGACAAAGGCAGAACCGTAACAACAGGAGCTTCCACCTGCAGCTAAAGTCACTTTAGTACACATGTACTTTTTTGAGCATGCCCGTGTCGATCAAGAAGAAGAAGCTCTGCAGTCTACTTGTGACATTACGCTCTAGGAAGATAAGTAAATAAATCAAGGTAAATAACATTCAATTTGGCTTTTATATAAGTAACATATATTTCCGATGATGTGGAAAAAACATGCAAGATGACCATTTGCTAGTAACAAATTATGGTTGACATTTACACCCCAAAAACATACTAAACTGCAGTGGTTGTTGTTGCTGCCACAAACATCTAGTGTTCAAGGTTTAAAGCCCTTATGGTCATCCTCTGCCCCAGGTTTAAATGTTCTCCAAATCTCTGTGTTGTTTTCCCAACTGGATACTCTGGTTTTCTCATAATATCCCAAAGACACACTTATCAGGATAACTGGAACTTTGATCTGACCCCACCTAACAGAAGGCATGAATGTGACTTTTAATAAACTGGCACAACCCCCATGGTAGGCTACTGTTTTAACTTTGCCATCTGCAAAAGAATAGCTGTTGTAGGAGACAGTGGCACCCTGAGTGATTCCTCAAAAAAGACAAATAGTACCATTACCCAGATTGACTCGATGGGGTGAATGTAACTGGCAATATGTACAGCAAAACTGAGAGAAATGCTGTTGCAGTAAAAGCTCTGTCACCAGTCAACAGTTAAATTGATAACTGACTAAATGGAATTTTCTGTTAAACTCAGCAGTAGTACTTGTCAGTTGTAATTTCAGGGACCCATGTATACTTCCCAGCCATGCTGTCTCAGGAAAGATAGCCTCTGAGAGGAGGAGAAGCATGCTGAGCAATTCCTTAGTAGAAATACTGCCACCTTTCTCTCTGATAGACCCTTTTTTAGATGCAGAACTCATTATACTTGTGGGTTTGCAGTGTGTTAATCATTACTTAGAATCATTTCCATTGAAGGGCACTGAAATAAGATGGTGGTATTACTGTGTTTTACTCTTTCATTCCGTGAGCTGTGTGGTGAAAACTTGTTACAAAACAATTCAAATTTATAGTAACTACTGTGGAGGATGGCCGGCCGTTTATCCCGGCCAATACCCCCAAGCCACCAGGTGGAGCCCTCCTTGCAGCATGGAGGTCCCCAGAAGACCAGCAGGGCATCATGGACAATGGAGTTTTTATGTACAGCCCTGCTGGATGCCATGGGGGACACAAGAGGGAGCTGTAGGGGGGACCAAAGATTTCTTCGTGCCCTATGACCCGGAAGTTCGTCATAGGAAGAGCGACAGACTTCCGGGTTGAAGAAAAGAACTTTTACCTGACCCGGAAGTGATTGAGAATCACATGGACTGGGGATTGGGAACCCTTCCGGGTCAGGAGATATAAAAGAACTGTGGGAGCTCCCAGACGGCGAGCTGAGCTGGGTGGAAGGGTGGCAACGCGTCTGGGAGCTGGAGGATTGTAGTATTTGTGATTATTGAGTATTTATATGAGTATTGTGGTGGAGAGTGTGCTTTGTGCACTGTGGCGAATTAATAAAGTCAACTGTTGGACTTTTACCTGGTGTTTGGAGTCGTGCACTGGGGTTCAAGGGAGTGAGAGCGCCCCCTATCAACCACGTTTCGTAAACACATGTATTTCAAGAAATGAATCAAGAATGGTCAAATCGTCTTGCTGAAAAATCATAATTAAGTTTTATGGTAAGAAAAAACATATTCATTAACAAAATTCCACATACAGTCATGTGCCATTTATGGCTGAGCGAGTTAAGACAATTCATTATTATGCCCAAGGGCCACAGGAAAACCACAGGGTAATAGTCATTCAGTTTCTAACCCGCTTAGTCCTAAACAGGGTCGCCGAGGCTATCCCATCTAGCACAGGGTGCAAGACAGGAACAAACCTAGACAGGGCACCAGTCCATCACATGAACACACTCACCCACACACTAGAACCCATTTAGTGTTACAGATCCACCTAACCTGCATGGTTTTGGACAGTGGGAGGAAACTGGGGCACCCAGAGGAAACCCACACAGACACAGAAGCATGCAAATTCCATTCAGGGAGGACCCACTGCATCACCGTGCTGCCCATAGGGTAATAATTGTTCTAGAAGTCACCAAAAAACACTGCAGTAATAAATGTTTTATATCTTGTTTTTTTCTAACTCTTGGAGGGGCTTTTAAGATTTGTTTTGATCAGTGCTGCTCTATATGGCTAATTCTTATGCATGCAGCCTGCACCACATTCTTTACTCTAACATTTCCCAACCTTTATTTTCCTTTGGCCAAATTTTGTCTTTTTTGCATTCATTGACAATCCACCTAGCAGCAATTGCATACTCTACCTTGATAAAACATGCTTGGGTAGTCCTTGGTCAAACCAACTCACTCAAAAATGAGGAAACATATTGCACGGCACTGCTGATCGCTTATGCAAACCACCCTGATCCACTTGCGCACCAACAATGGCAACTCACAATTCACCAGGAGCAATGGTTGAGAAATACTGAAACAAGCAACCCACAACTACTCAGTCACAAAACAATGGTGGCAACCCACAACCCAAATCCACTGGCAGTGCAACCCCATGGTTGACAAACATGTGCAGATGATGAGTCTTGATGACCGGTTTGTGCTACTCCTACCGGCATTTAGAGTATGTTTACTGGCCAGTAGTTCACACCATACACACAGAGCCATGACATTGCTTTGTCTTGTACACTTTCTGACCGACATACGGCCAATTTGACATATGACCAAATGGCCCAAAATAAAGCTGTAAGTTGGCACATGGCTTTAATTCCTCTTTTCTGTAGGATTACATCTTGCCTGAAGAAGGGGCCTGAGTTGCATTGAAAGCTTGCATATTGTAATCTTTTTAGTTAGTCAATAAAAAGTCATTTTGCTTGGCTTTTCTCTTTTCTGTAGAATATTCAATGTTGCTTTATGGTTCTTTAACTTTCCACTTCTGCTTCATTTGGATCTTCCAAAAAGGGTCAGCGCGTGATATATGGTGTCTCTAGTCACATTCCAAGTCACCAATGATAAACAGGTGAGACTGCCTGACACCCCCATGCAATTTACATCTCTCATATATTATTACTTGACTAAAAAAATATTTCTCTAAAGGCCAATCCTAAATTCCATTTTGTGTAGGAAAACTCTTACTGTAGCTTTAGATTCTCATTCCTTTTGTTGCTTTATTTTTTCTTGGACCTTCAAATTATTTTTCTTCAGTGATCATGTCCTGTCCAGATATTGACGCTGACATATTATTGCGTGCATACACTCTATGTCTTCTTTGATGAAAGAAAAAATTCAGGTTGCATCTGAGATTAATGAATAAAAACACTTTAGCTGATTTTCAAAACTTTCTGACTAGTCTTTAATTTTTAGGACTATTATATTCTGTTTAGGCAAGACCAACTGTATTTTGCTTCCTTTTTGTTTTCAATTCATTTCTACCAGGCTGACAAAATTCAGTTGTCAGACTTGACTTTTCCAGAGGTCGCAGGTTAAGGGAAAAGCACTGCTGCCTCTCACACCCTTAGCCATGCCGTCTGCTTGGTGTTGCATGACAAAGGCAATTATAATGGGTTCTCCTGAAGATTCTTTCACATCAGTGTGTCGGGTTTTTTAAATTTGTAAAGACTTTTTTAGATTTGGTTCTCTCCTTGTAACCTCTCTTGTCATTGTTTTGTTCTGTTACATGCTTAATTCTCAAGTATTCTCCTTCTACTGTATTTTATTATTTTTTTTATTATTGTCAGATATATATACTGGCTTTTACCAGCTGGTTATTTCCTGTGGCTTTTGTTATTTCCAATCCAGCATTAAATACAAGATCTATTGGACAAGATATTGTCCTCAAGCTGGCAACAGTTCTGTATTGCTATATACAGTATATTCAAAGTTTCAAAGTATGCAAATAGAGTTGATAATCTGGTGTTGGAAGTTGTGTGTTTTCATTGGCTTGACACTTGGTCTAAAACCTGCATTAGTGCTACAGTGTGATAAAGCATCACCTTAAAGTATACAAATTCATGTCTATTTAATACATTCAGTAAAAATTAACACTCAGCTTAGGATCTGTTATTGGCATGGAAATGGACTCTCTAGTGACAGTGGCAGAGAGTAGGACACTGTGGAAGCTGCTGTCTATTATGGACAATGAACATCACCCATGATACACCACCATAATTAAAGAGAGGAGTTTGTTTAGTGGTAGGTTGCTATCACAGTACTTTCATTCGGACAGAAAAGAACTCTTGTCCTCATTGACTGTTTAACTCTTCCCAAATGGGGCAGGGGGTGGTTGAGTTTGGGGCTGATACTCCTTCTCTGCTCATATGCTATATCAGCTATATTAGCTTTGCACTACATCAAATGTCTCACTATGTGGTCATTACTGTGTAACCTTTTTTCATTATGTGTCACTTTAAACACATTATTCTATCAGCATAAGCCATGTCACTTTATTTTATTTTTGCTTCAATATTATGTCACTTTAGTATCTGTCACTTTATAATTATATGCCACCTGTCACTTTGGTAGTAATATTATTTGCACAATTACCATTGCACCAGCATTATTGTATGCACCATTACCTGTATTGAACTGTAAGATTACAACCCCAGTTCCCTCAGGATTAATAAAGTATCTATATATTGTGAGAAACAGCCGGCAGCTCAGCCTGGCCGGGATGCCCCTGAAATGGAAGGATGGGGAGAAGGCAGCTACTTGTGGACAATGAAAGTGCTAACATTAGATTAAAGATTTGGAATTCTCCAGTTGACCTGTGGGAGGAAGAACAGAAGCACTTCTGGGACAAGGACTATATAAAGAAAGGACTGCTGTGAACCCAGAGCCGGGTGGAGGTGGACAAAGCTTGTGTGGAGGAGAAAGAAGAGAGAGAATTATGAATTGTATTGTGTTCATTTAATTGTTTATTGTGGCTCTGGTGCTTTAGAGCACTGTAGAAGAGGAAGAAAGGAATTAAACAACTTCTTGGTGCTTTTAACCTGTGTCCTGTGTGTCTGTCCGTTGGGTTTAAGGGGCAACAGTGCTATCTATCTATCTATCTATCTATCTATCTATCTATCTATCTATCTATCTATCTATCTATCTATCTATCTATCTACTAATAAAAATATTTATTTTCAGAATTTCACTTTTCATTACAGAAATTGTTATTTCTGGTAGTACTCCCCTTTTATGGATACTTTTCAATTAAGCTTGTAAATGTGTTATTTTGGGTAGCATTTTGGCACAACACTTTAGACACCTGGATTTCATTTCTGGCCCAATTAATTTCTAAATGTACACCTTTTTCTTACATTCATATGAGTTTTTTCTAGTTGCTCCCTCAGATGTTAATTCTGTGATACTTAGGGAGTCTTTAAAATAACCTGGGTATGCATCAATGTCATCTGCTATGGAAAGGCATGCTGTTCCATCCTTGGTTGATTCCTTCCTTAAGACCAGTGCTGCTGAGATATCCTCTAAGTCTACCGGAGCTGTGTAGTGGGAAAATATGGGTTCAGAAAATGGATTTTAAAGTAATTATTTAACCTAATGATATCTCCTTTCAATGCTACACTGTTTCATGTAGCATAGATAAACTATATGGCTAATGAATGATAGGTTTGATCCACTATTTTTAAAATGGAAAAGGCATTATATAATGTTTAGTGCAAAAAAAGTCATAACCGATATACTGACGTTGTATTCTCTAGCGCCATAGTCCTGGTGAATGGTTCATGAACCTTGCCTGTTCGTCACTAGAGACAAGAAAATCTTCAGATTGGATGAGTTTCTCACAGATTACTTAAGTGTTGGCAGATATGCCTGTTTCTTGGCTTTCATGTTTCAGTTCAGAAGACATTTTTGAAAATGTGGTCTTGAAACACAAGATGAAAATATAAAAATGTTTTGATGAAGTTTCATCTGAATCATGAATACCTGAAAATGCTTATTCTGAAATTTTATTAATATGATATTTGCTATTTATCACACCATACTGATTTAGATGCTGCAATGAAGGCCACACACAGATTTTTTTTTTTTTTATAAATAATGGATTCTTAAGAGATCCAAAGAAAAGTCTTATCTGATATAAAAATAGAACACTGCAGGTTGCTTAGATTTTCACATACATTAGTTGAACATCATTAAAGAATTAAATTGAGGAAGCCATGAATGGTCAACTACTATAGTCATTCAAATAGACCATTTAATGTTTTGTAAGAAAACAAGAATTTTCCAAATTGGAATATCTATGATGTGACACAGTCAATTTATCTAATTCTATGAGTTTTGCTTGAATAACTGCTCAACAAAACAGGGTCAGCTGCTCAAAAAATGTGAACTTCACTATCCATTAAAACAAGAGTCATGAAGACAGCAGGTCACTGATCTGGGAGCAGCATGTTACAAATCACTGTCATGGCTGAGTCACAACATTATACAAAATATAGCTAACAGCACTGATCATGGCATAAGACAATTTACATTAGTATTCTGCATAAATCCTAGGGTGAGCAAGTATGAGATGTATCCTGTGTGAAATCTTGAAGATTATTTTAAGCAATTGGAAATTATTATGTTACGACAAGCTGAGCTGATGTGTTAAACACACACACACACGGTGCTTTATTAAATTCAATTCAATTTTTTTATAGTGCTCTTCACTGAGTACTGACTTTGTGTACCTTCACACGTTTACAGTTACAGTGCAGTAACAGAAAGAATTTAACCATATATCATCTACATGCTTGAACACACAATTTACATTAAACACAGTACAAATTTCAATTTAATTAGCATAAAATAATGACAAAGTCATATAAAAGTAGAGTGTTGGTGGCCCAGGCCAACAGGTCACCCATAATTTCACAGTATTATTAGCACATTATAGACAGTCTAATAAGAAGATTAGATGCGTTTATTCTTGGATCTCAAGGCTCCAAAAACTCTTCTCTGACTTTCCGTAGGCAGGAGTAGCAGCTTAGCAATATAGCAGTGTCACTACATGCCATAGCAGGCTATTGACAAGAGAAGCAGAATAGAGGACATCAGTAACAAGTTATAATGATTGACATGCTTATATTTTTGTGTAAATGACAGAGTGGCAGTGTGATCAGCTAATCAGGGTTCTCTAATCTAGTATAAAGTAATGAGACTGTGTTTGTAATTTTGATGCTGAGACAAAAGGGGTATCTCTTACTCAAGTGGACAAAATATTCAACAGCTTTGAGACTCTGCAGGTAAACTCAGACCCCTGCTTTGTTTTATTAATCCATTGGCTTTTTAGCAGACTGGCAATTTAAGTTCATAACATACTCTCAGGTATGTGGGAACTGATAAATTTACTTAAGGAAACCATTTGAAAGCGTATTTTTAAAAAGAAGGATTTTGAAACAAGCACCAAGCTTAACTAGGAGCCCAGAAGCCTCAAACTTCCTAGTTCTAATAATTTATTTGCAGAAAAATTTTGAATCAATTGAAAACTGTAAAAACAATAATTTGAGGCGCATGTGAATAACAAATGGCAGTAGTCACTTTTTTCTACAAATATCTGTATCCATACTGGAAAATCAAAATTTTCCTATATTTTTAAGTAGGAAAAATTAGATATTAGACAGTGTTGTAATGTGTGAGATAAAAAGATAACTCCTAAATAATGTGCTGATTCAGTAGAACTTCTGTCTAGGATTACTTAGTTTAAAATGTGAAAGGTCCTTATTCTTTCCTGTAAAGTGTGGCAGAACGAGTTGTCACTGTCCACAATTGAGCAGTGTGAATTAGGGTCAGTGGTAAGAATGCACAGGCAAAAGGACAAAACAAATTGCAGATGTGTACAAAGCAGCAGTGGAGGGAGAGTCTCAAAGCTGAGATCTGGACCTGGAACACTGTTTGCAGCATCAGTTTATTGAAGGAAGGTAGCCAAGAGACTGGTACTTCTGCAAGGCCATACAAGGAGGTTCGCCCATTCACATATGCTGGACAGATCACCAAACAGAAGTACAGTGTTTAACATCGTTGATGCATTGCATGCCAGTACAGCATTCAACATCCCCACTGTGTTATCTGCATATGGTTCCTGTTGCCCTCAGCCATAAGTATAAATGACTGTTGTTGGCTGTAAATTAGTGCGTGTCTATACAAGTTTGTGAGATTACTTTGAAATCTGTCTCTTATTAAGTTTATCATTAAATAGGTTAATAAAATCATTCTGCTAATGTTTATAGGTGTTTTGTATGCAAGTTCCAATTTGTCAAATTAATAACATGTTTTGAATTCTAATTTAAGAGTGTGATTACTCTAAATTGGGCTGGTGCCCTGCCCAGGGTTTGTTTCCTGCCTTGCGCCCAGTGTTGGCTGGGATTTGCTCCAGCAGACCCCTGTGACCCTGTAGTTAGGATATAGCGGGTTGGATAATGGATGGATGGATTACTCTAAATTAAATAAAGTTGAGTTTCCCTCACTGCTTTAATTTTGAACGGGGCTACTGTATCTATGATCTCCTTTACACTTATATAGATTGTTCTTCATTTTGAATCTCTCATAATATCCAAAAATTTTAATGTGGACTATTCTTGCTTTACTAATCACAATGTGTGAGAAAAACTTGACTGTCAAATCCATCCATCTATTATCCAACCCTCTATATCCCAACACAGGGTCATAGGGGTTTCCTGGAGCCAATCCCAGCCAACACAAGGTGCAAGGCAGAAAGCAAACCTCGGGAAGGGTACCAGCCCACCGCAGGGCGTGCGTGCACACACACACACATCCACACACCAAAGCACACACTAGGGACAATTTAGAATCGCCAATGCACCTAACCTGCATGTCTTTGGACTGTGGAAGGAAACCGGAGTACCTGGAGGAAATCCACGCAGACACGCGAAGAACATGCAAATTCGTTGACTGTCAAATCAAAATACATAAACCTAATTTACATTTACATTTATTTGCTTGGCAGATGCTTTATCCAAAGTGACAACAGATGTACAGTAAACATAATCAAGTGACTTTAGGCTAGGGCTTGTTTGTTCAGCAAGTATAATAGGACAGGTAACAAAAGTTCATTGCCAGAAGTGAAAAGAGGCAATAACTAATCATTTAGAATCATAGATTATAATCAATAAGGCAATTAAACTTAAACAACAAATAATCAACATTATAAAAGATCACAGAGCATAGTTTTTTTTTCAATTAATTAGATAGATGTTTATAAAACAAATGGGTCTTCAATTGCTTCTTAAATACATTGAGGGAGACAGCAGTACAGATGGAGGTATGTAGCCCATTCCACCAACTGGGAACTACAAAGGAAAAAGAGTCTGGACTGAGACTTGATACCATGCAGAGGTGGCATCACCAGATGCTGTTCAATGGCAGAACTTAGTGGGTGACAAGGAGCATAGCGCCTCACCAGTGTCTCCATAAACACAGGTGCTGGCCCACTGACTACTCTAGCAGGCGTAACTGATTTGAATGTGCTGCTGCAGGAAGCCAATTTCTCGCCCTGAAGAGAGAAGTGATATGTGCCCATCTTGGCTGTTTAACTTGATAACACCTGGCGTGTACTCCTGCCATAAGTGATTTGCTGTAGCCTACACATGATAAGACCAGAAGTTGTGCTACATACTGCCAGATAAGGTCTGATCTTGTGAATGTTGTACAACGTGAATCTGCATGAATGAAAGACAGTAGAAATGTGGTCAGAAAAAGATAGCTGCTCAGCAATCACCACCCCAAGGTTGCTGCACAGACTTGGCAGGTGTTAGTAACAGTTAGCCAAGCTGTACAGAAATGGGAAACTGAACAGACTGGATGGCAGGGATCACGAGAAACTCTGTTTTTGCCAGGTTGAGCTGTAGATTGCGATCCTTCATCCAGGTTGAGATATCAATAAGATATGCAGAGACTTTAGCTGATACAATATTGTACAGCTGTGTATCATCAGCATAGCACTGATAAGAGAACGCATGGGATTGGATGATGGAGCCCAGCAAGGTGGTGTATATACAGAAAAGTAGAGGATCCAGCACTGATCCTTGGGGTACACCTATGCATGTCTGGTGTGCCTTTGACAACTATTCTTGCCAGGATACACAGTAGCATCTGCCCGAGATGTAGGATTCAGACCATCTGAGAGCATTTCCAATGATTCCAGTGTCAGAGAGGGTGACAAGAAGGATGTTGTGGTTGATTGTTTCAAAGGCAGAAGGGAGATCTAGCAGGATCTGGACCGATAACATGTTGGTAGCTCTAGTAAGTTGTAGCTGGTCGACCACCATTAGTAGAGCCATCTCAATTGAGTGATTCCTCTTGAAATCGGACTGGGTGGTATTGAGTATGGTTAGTAACAGTGAATTCAAATGTTTTGGAAAGAAAGGAAATTACAGAGACAGGCCTGTACTTATTGACATCAATTCAGTGTTGTTTTTTTTTTTGGGGTCATCACAGCATGTTTGAAGATGTTAAGAAATGTGCCTTAGCTGAATGATTTGTTAATGATGTGTGTAATAGCAAGAATGGGTGAAGGGGAGATGCCCTGAAGGTGATGTGAGGGGGGTTAAGGCTCAAGTGGGCAGGTAGTAGGATGATAGGAGAGGAGGTTGGAAATGTCAGTGGCAGAGAGTGCAGAGAATTTGGAGAATGTTGGGTGATGTTTGGAAGGAAGTATACTAGGTGAGAACTGACTGCTGATGGTAGCCATCCTATCCTGAAAAAAGATGGCAAAGTCACCAGAAGATTAGGGAGTTCAGGGAGGAGGGTTAACAAGTGAAATGAATGCAGAGAACAGAGAGTGTGTGTTGGTGGTGCTGTTAATTCTAGTCTGATAGAACTTTACCTTAGTGTTGATGGTGGCAGAAGAAAAGGATTCAAGAAGGGATTGAGCCTTTGACTTCTTCCATTTTCTTTCAGTAGTCCTGAGGTTGGTCTGTTGATTGTGGAGTGCTTCTGAAAAGCCAGGGACAGGAGTTTCTTTTGTGTGCAGGCCTGGAAGAGAGGGGACAAACATTGTCAAGACAGCCGAGCATAGGGTGTCTGTGGCAGTGTTGGCGTCAAGAGAGGAGAAGTGGTCAGAGAGAACTAAATGATAAAGTGGTCAGATTTGTATAGAGGATTGACAGTTGCATTTATGGGAGTGCAGTTGCATGAGAGGACGAGGTCAAGCAGATTGCCAGCCTTTTGAATAGGTGGGGTGTGGAGCTATGAGATGTTGAAGGAGGGAAGAAGAGCGAGAAAGTCAGCAGCAGGAGGGCTGGATGGACGTTTAAACATTTAGAAGTATGTTACAGTCATCCTTGAGGGAAGAGAGCAGTCCATCCAGCTCATCAAGGAATATCCTAAGGAAACTTCAGAGTACCTGTATCAAAATCCTGTATACAAGGAATACATGTGCCAAATACACACTGGCACTGACTGGGTCTGAAAGGAATTTCAGTTTATTTTATATAGTCCTTTTTTAATAAAACAGAAAAGCACTAACTTAAATGCACAAGTATTAAAGACTACCAGAATATACAGAAAAATAATGGAAAAATGGGAAGTAGATCTCAGATGTTTTTTTCTTGTAAGAGAACAGCAGAGTAACACACACAACAAAAAGGTATTTTATAAATCAAGATATCCAGCCAATTTCAGTAGTATAGTAGTTGCCATTGGATACTAAAAGAAGAAAAAGAAGAACTGAAATTGCTGCTTTCTTTTCATGGCCAGTTTCTCAGTCTTAATGTTGATTTAGGCCAACTAACTCCTAAGGCAAACAGCAAAAGAAAGAGCAAAGAAAATCCAGCAGTACACCCTCACAGTTCTTTTACTTTATGTGTGCAGAATTAATACAACAGGGAATACCTGACCGATAAAAATCTGGCAGCCAACCATGTATGGGTGAAATGTTACAAAAAAGGCATTGTTCTACACACAGAGTAATATAGCCACAGACTTGTATATAAGTTTTTGGTATACTGTATTAATCCCAGAAGGGAAAAATAATGTGATTTTTTTTTCTGGAGGCCGGAGGGGTGTTAGTTCCAACATTTGCTGCTAGGTGTGTGAACTAGACTGCCCTCTGCATCATTTGGCTAAGTGACATCTTTGAAGTGCTCAAGTGATTGCAACCCAAATTGCGGTGATCAGATGAGTGGTTTGTGCATCACGACAATGCTCCTGTCCACACAGCATTGAGTGTGCAGCAGTTTCTCATGAAAAATGGGATGACAACGGTTTCTCATAAACTCCGTGGACCTTGCACCCTGCGATGTATTCTTATTTCCAAGAATGAAGAGGGACCTTAAAGGAAAGCGTTTCCAGGACGTAGAGGAGGTCGAGAAACAAACGACGGAGGCACTAAAGGCTATCACTTTGCAAGAGTTTCAGAACAGTTTTGAACAACAGAAAAACATGGGGGGACAAGTGTATTGTGTCTCAGGGAGAGTATTTTGAGGGTGATTACATTTTGGAAATGTTCTGACAAATATACAATTTTTATTTAAAATTCTTATTATTTTTGGGTCCAACCTCGTATATAAATGAAAGATGGCACTCTGCATTTAAAACCATAATTATGATATTTACCATAAATAAATTAAGCTTCAGTGTACTGGAAAACATTTCTACTACACTCTTCCTTTATGCATGTACAACAGTGTCATTTTTGCAAGCCCACCACACTATTTGCTAATTTCATGGAATCAACAAGTTCTTATTTAATGTTGCTATTCAGAAAAATATGTACAATATTATTTTGAAATATTCAGGTGTAAAATATGTGTGTATTTACCTAAGTATCATAGCACTTTGAGGTTAAATTGCATGAGCAGACTGTGGCATAATACTGTGTTTTTTGCCACTCAAAAGTAAAATTAGAAATTTTGTAAAATTTTGTTTACTTTATAGACCCACTTGGTTGATTTGCATAATTCTGTTTTTATGTAATTGACCAATCAATTTACTATTTATTTATTAAAGGAAGCATGTAATTCTTTGTGGCTTTTAATAGTTGAAGATAGTGAATATACCTTCTACAGATATATTGGAATGTTATTAGAGAAATGCATATGTAGAAAACTCCAGATATATTTTCTTGTTAATCTTATTCACCCAGGCTTCATTAAGTAATTCAGGAAAAAAAGTAAATGTACACAAATATACAATACTTGCTTAGGGTCACAAAAAGAGAAAAATGAGTCTCAATAAAACACCCGGTGCTGTCTTATGGTTGATTTGAAACAGTTCAGAAAAAAGAGCAGAACCTTTCTACACACCCATTTGTACATCCAAATCTGGCAGGAAATTTTTAATATGCTCTGTCTTGCTCCCTGCAAATTACTTTGATCATTTCTAGTGTATTGTTTTTGTAAGGCATTGTCTAAAGAGAATAAGTCTCACTTAACTTAGTGGCACCCTTCATAGAAATACTTTATACCTAACTGCTTATACAACTTCCTTACCCATTTCACTTGTTGTAGATCCCAACCCTTTGCTCAATGTGCTGTCTTCTTTCTAAGAAGTGAATTTTCCATCCTAAAACCTGTTAACTCTGATTCTGCTACACTCCTTCATCTAGTCTGTGACTATATATGCAATAAGTAATTCATACATAATTATGTGTACTGATCAATTTAAAGAACATGATTCAAAGAATTCTGATTATAATGTTTTCCTTTAATATGTAATTTGTGCAGTATGGTATATAGATGCATGAAGGCAAGACTTGACACCTGTATGTTAGTGAGATTTAGTTATGTCACTAGTCTCCAGAGGAATACCATGCAAGGGAATCTAATACAATAAGAAAAAAAGCATACTCTTTCTGTAGACGTGTGGAGAAAGAACTGCTGTCAGCTATTATCATTTGTCTGCATCAGCTTTGAAGTTAAGTGCAAAGAATGCTTTTATTAAGAATGATTTCTCTTCTTGCCTCTTTTTCTCAGCATTTTTTCTGCTTGACTGATGTTCATGTTTCTAGCTTCTCTCCAACTGATACAGGGGATGATTATTTGACCAAATTTACACTGCTTTTTCCTACTGAACCCATACTGAAATGTCCAGGTAGCTAGTTTCTATCATTCTTCTTTCTTTACAAATTCTTATCTTTGTCTGGAATCACCTATTTGTAAATATGTTTAAGAGAATTATTTTTTTCTTATATTTTCTTCTTACTTAAAATGCATTGAATCAAAGTTTGAAGCCAGATAACGTACAAAGCTAAGAGAACACGATTTGTTTCATTTTTGTCTTGGTGATATTTCATTTCCCAGTATTGGCATACTTGTCTGGTATACATAATATATAAAAGCAGATTGTTAGATGGATAACTGTGTAGGATTCAGCATGACTACATTTTATCCTGCTTGGACAGCACATTCATAGACTAAAAGATTGGAGAGAAGCCATATATATTTTGGCTATAAGTACTAGTCTTTTTATTTTTAATCTTTATTATAAAAATCACGAATTAAGTGAATTTAATGTTATTAGCATACTACATATGTGTTAATTTGTCCAATTTTATAGTAATGTAGCTGTCAACAGTAATATAATAATGTAAAAAAATGTCCCTGTATATTTTATTACATAATTATAAATCAACAGAATTTCGAGTATATAATCTATCAAAACCATACAAGCTCTTCTAAATGCTCACCTCTACCAGTCTCCTAGACAGCATTTTATCATGTTTTTAGTCTCCATATTACCAAAATGCATATGATACATTCTATGAAGGTTTGTTGAAAATTAACAATTTTATAAAGCCAGTGAAAAAAGGGACTTGTAATATAACCTGACCACCAAACTGTAATACAGACAACTTGCAAGAATTCTGACCATAGGCCAGCAGTTCTCAAACTTTTGTATTTCGCCCCCCCCCCCCTTTTCTAAATGGAATAATTCTGTGCCCCCTGCATAATATAAGATTGATGAGAATAACCCATGATACAACTAACAAAGGTGCAATACTCGTGCTGTGTCGCGGTATCCTATCATTTTTACTCCTTAAGATTTTTATGTGTTCGGCTAACTTTGATGAAATATTTGCAAGTGCTATAATAACTGTTAAAATGCCTTGTGTGGTTTTTTGTAGTAATTCTAATCCCATAAACGAAGAATTAATTATTTATTCTTATTTAATTATTTTTTATGTAAAGAAATGATTAAATATGTTTTAATTTTCAAAAATCTCGTAAACGAGGACTCTGATGAAGTCAATCTGCGCAAGACAAACGTATTTTCGTCCGACAAATATTATACCGCTGTTAGTTGTATCATGAAAATAACCCAATACTTTAATTATTTAACTCAATTTGGCAATATTGGCTATGTTGCCAATGTGGTGCAGTCGTGCCGCATTATCATCTGACCTACTGTTACCTGAATGTTCGCGACAGATACCGATACGTCTTGAACTTTCTGGATTGAAAATACGTGACTATAAAAGCGGTAGCAGCGGTGCCGCTCGTCATAGAAACAAACTTAAAATAGAAAAGGAGCTCAGAGTGTCTATCTTGAATATCAAACCAAACCTGGGCAGGCTGTGTACTTTAAAGCAGGCACATATTAGTCATTAGATCTATGCCTTAGAAATGTTTTATTTTAATTTTAGTTATAATGCGTTTGTTGTGATTATATGCTTGCAAACTTAAATTTGAAATAAAAATGTAAAAAAATTAATTTTGATGTCTTGTTCATTTTTGGCCCCTTGTACAGCTTCAGTGCCCCCCCAGGGGGGCACGCCCACAGTTTGAGAACCACTGCCATAGGCCATGCAGGTTGATGATAAAATTGATTCATATGTTAATCGTAAAAGTAATTTAAATATAACATAAAACATTACCACTTGACAGTTTGTTGTGATGGCATACTGGTAATAGACCATCTAATTTGGCTCATCTCAAATATTTCCAAATGAACCTCCATAACATTGTGGTGAAAGATATATCATTTTCTGTATTTTCTGACTTCACATTTACCATGCTTTTGTGTGTAATCATTGGTAAATAAATATCACAAAATGCAATACTCACATTGTATCAAGAATATGTCAGATACCAGTCAGATTCTTTTTATATATTGCTTTTTTCATGGGCACTGCAATTTTGCATTTTTAGATTTCATGGGTACTGGTTTTGTGTGGCAGCCAAGATATAAGATGGATGTTTGCATTCAGCAAAAAACATATTTGTAGAGGCCAGTTCATGATATTGTAAGTTGAAACCTGACTAATGCATAGCTAGACCAGTACTTTCTGATTTGAATCGCAATTTAGAATAATTAAATACAGAATAGATAACCACTTGTTGTTATACCAAATATCCATAGGCAGTTAGTGTATTTTAAAATGTGGTAAGAAATGTTGAAGGGTGACCATCCCTATGTTGATGTATATGATCAAAACTGCCTGAATGTTGTATTCAAAGTGCATTGCCATTTGACTTAAGGCAGACAGTACAGTAAATGTTTTTAAAGGTAGTGCATGCTACTCTAACCTGCATCACCTCTTTATTTATTATAATATAACAGGGGGTCTTTCAGTCCTTCAAATAACCAATGTGACCCACAAATTGTCCTAACCATAAACAAATAGTACTCACTGATGATAAAAAAAAGTGTTGAATGTTTGGAAAAATTAACTATGAATCAAAAACAGTCAATATATTTGAGTGAACAAAGATTTTGGATCAAGTAATGGAAGAAATGTGAAATTCTTTTCATGAAATTGTTTCAATGTGAGAATACACAATGCTTCATTTGTTTGTTTTAAAGTTCAAATGAGCTGCATTGTAAAATTAATTATTAAAATGTGATGAAAGACTAGAAACATCAAAATGCTGTGGTCTATTTGCCTCACAAGCTTGCCTGTGTTTTTCCCTCCTCTTTTCCTCTTTCTTATGTTGTATTGCTCCTAATCAGTCATCTCACTTGTTAGTTTCATAGATTTGTGAGAGGGCCTGGTGGTATTGTTGGGCATATTTTATTTCTACCTCTTAGAAACAACATATCTATGTGATACATCAATGACATTGTTGTGATGACTTACTGGTAGTAGGCCATCATATTTAACTCCATATCGTATATCTTTACATTGGATTCCAGTTAAGCTTAGGGCTGATTTATATATCTTTGTTCCTACTTATAAAGCTTTAAATGACCAAGGCCCTGTATACTTATCGGAACTTACTACTGGCAAATCAGAGAGTACAGTATATTGAGATCACAAGATGCCAGCCTACTACAAACTTTAAAAACTAATAAAACAACAGTGTGGGGGATGAGAGTTTAGCTGTGGTGTCCCAAAGTTATGGAAAACTCTGCATACTTATATAAAGGATGCCCCTTCAGTCTAAGCAATTAAATCCAGACTGAAGACTCATTTCTTCAGTCTAGCATACCTTGATTAGAGCTGCTGATTTAGCTAAACATAATACATTTCTTGATTGTTAGTCATTTATATAAAAATATATGTAATACAATAATTATTAACAATTATTAACTCTGTTCTGCTCTGTTTGTCTTAATAGTGTCCTGCTGTGGCACTTGGTGCCATTGTTCTACTTCCAAGCTATTTTCCTGCCTTTGGGAAAGGCAGCTGAGACACTTGGAGCTTTGAAATCTATGGACAGACTAGCAAAATACCAGCGGAGAAGTAGTGTGTTAAAGAAGTAATGAAAAAGAAAAGGAAACATTGTAATAATAACGTAACATGATTGACATTGTCATTGTCATGAGTGTTGCTGTTATATATATACTCGTATATATATATATATATATACTCGTATATATATATATATATATACATATATATATACACACACACACATAAACATATATATACATATACACACATATATACAGTATATATACATATACATCCACATATATATACATATATATGTGCACAAAACCACGCTTTTATCAAGGCTTCCGTCGGGTAATCTTTTGAAATGAAATTTTCCTCCAATCAGTCGTAGCAACGCGTTTTCTTATGACTGTTACATTTTTGTAGCTCCGATGTGTGAATCAATGTAATCGGTGTACCAGGAAATCATGTATTGACAGAAGTTCCCCATGCAAAGTGTGATTAAATGCGTTATTTTTTAACGCGTTATGGAGCACATGCATCGAAGCTTCTCAGCTGTGCTTGTGCTAAGAAAAGGAAACATTTTAAAAATAACAAACACGTTTGTCAATGTAACCTTTTGTAAATAGTGCCTGGAGGATTCAGAGTGTGGAGAAACACTAGAAACAGCGTGTGTATTAACTTGTGGATTTTTCTGTGAGTATTTAGTGGCAGTTTCACAAAGTTGCTTCCGCAAGACTGCGTTAGCTGCGGAGCTCAGCTCAGAGCGAAATGAGGTGAATGGGAGGGGAGATGATGACGTGACTCCCCCACCCGCCTTAACTTTCAATCCCCACACAAAGACAGTCTCTCGGAATTTGCATAAGCACAGCCCTTCACCAGCAATTTTAACTTAGTTACAAAGTGATCAAAACTCTCGTTTATATCCTGCGTCCTCTCATTAAACTTGTATCCCGCAATATGTCAAACGCCAGCGGCAGCCTGTCTATGAACTTAATTTAAACTTTAGGTTTACACTGTGCTTTGTTTTCGAAGTAGCTGCACTCATGAATATGGTTGTATGTGTCAGTCGCTCGCTTCTTATTGTTTCGCTGCCTTCTCAATTGTATAATGCATGTTTTCTTCAGCGCTTTTTGGAGCTCTTCCTTGTTTTCTACGTACTGCGTTGACAGTCAGTTCACGTGATTACGTGGGAGGTGTGATGATGTCACACGAAACTCCGCCCCCACGGCCATCGAGCTCAACTCCATTACAGTATATGGAGAAAAATAGCTTCCAGTTATGACCATCATGCGTAGAATTTCAAAATGAAACCTGCCCAACTTTTGTAAGTAAGCTGTAAGGAATGAGCCTGCCAAATTTCAGCCTTCCACCTACATGGGAAGTTGGAGAATTAGTGATGAGTGAGTGAGTGAGTAAGTGAGTGAGTGAGTGAGTGAGTGAGTGAGTGAGTGAGTGAGTGAGTGAGTGAGTGAGTGAGGGCTTTGCTTTTTATTAGTATAGAAAAAATCTGTCATCAGATTAGGTGGTCCAGCACAGATTACTATTGAATGTCTTGGAGGGGATAGCAGCCAGTTGGCCATTGGTCTTCTAGACTCTGTCTATGGATGATTTATCTCCTGACTGTGTCTGTTAATGCTGAGTGCAGGCCACCCACAGATTTACTTTTACCAGGGATGCTGCTGACTGGAAAAAAAAATGAATATGAAATTTCACTATTTGGTCCAAATAAAGTTATTGCAATTTTGTAATAAACTGCTCTGGATAGTCTTTAGATATTTTTTTCCTTCAAATTTCTGACTAATGCTTCTTGCAACTTACACAGATTTTGCAAAAAATCTCTGTATTTAGTCATATATTCTAGGCTATATGTTATGTTTTTAAATAGTCATATTATTTTGTAAAACTTGGGACAGCAATTTTCCTTTAAAAAACAATATAAGGAAGCCAGTTTTACCAGATTATTTGTAGTTTTCCTTTATTTTATCTGAGTGAATTTAATAGGTAGAAAAATGCACAATGCATTTCTCTAACTAGAAACAATGAACTGATGGCGCACCTCATTTATGGTTCAGGAAAAATACAAACTGAAAACTGTGGAGTCATGTATGGATTAAGTGAGCAGCAACCTGATGTTGAACAAGTGTGGAAGCCAAATGACTGTGCAAGCAGATGCCAAGAGGAAGAGTGGAAAAATGATTGACAGCTTCAGTCAAAATACTCATCAGAATGAAACGAATGACTGCCCAGTGGAGTTTTTCAAGCCAAACTCCCTAAAGCTGCTTAGCATCTCCTCAGAGATATGGCAACAACATCCACTAAAAAGTATAAGCCTTTAAACCCTGGCATAACAACATTCCACAGACTGGAACTGGTGTGTCTTGCAGCTGAGGTTTTAAGCTATCAGCAACCCCCTTGATGAAAAAAATGAATGTGACACAAAAACAAATTTGAATTTGTACAGTTTTATTAATGAGCTCATCAATTGTTTTTCCTCTTACATGCATTACAAAATATTGAGTATAGAGGATGATTTTTAAAGAAGTACTGAAAATCAATTAATAAAATGTAGACAATTTAACATTGTCTATGGCTCTAATATGAACATGACATAGGACAATATTTAAAAACCTACTTATCCAGGTCCAAATATTAAAATAAATACGTGACTGTCTGGGCCATGCTTCTCATTCATAGTTGAATTTAGCCATCTTTCATTGAGTCTAGCTATGATAAAGGAGTATGGAGGAATGGTTATATATAATTATAGACATATGACTGAACTTCAGATGCTTTCTGTGATCCATGTTTGTCATCCAAGCTTCAAGTTGGCAGTAGTCGCATGATGCCTATCTTGGTGAACAACTTGCTTAGACATGTAAATATACACACTGTGGTAGGCAAAGAGATGACATTCTTTTTATTTGTAAAAGAGACTTAAAACATGGATGCGATTGTCAGCTAATTTTTTTTTCAATTTTCAAATCATTGTGAACCATATGCAGTGTTTGCACTTGTATGAGTAAATATACTGTAACTCAATTGCATGTTTGAAAATCTAATTATTGTATACATTTATAAACAACCTCAGTATTATATTCTGGATGCCCCTGAAAATCTCAAATACATGAATTTTTACAAGTGGTGGCTGGAAATTGTCAGGGAATTTCACTAACATCTTTGACGTGACATGAACACTGTGTTAAAATGAATAATTTTTCTATTGTGTCTTTGGATTTGAAATTATAGCTTGGTCATTGTGTCGATAGTAAATGTTCTCTCAATGTCTGTTCATGTTTTCCTTCTGGTACTGAATTTTTCCACCCTCATCCTTAAGATATGCATTTTAGTATGATTGGAAACACTAAACTATTCTGATGCGACTGAGTGTGGTTGTATGTATGTGTGAGGGTGTCCTATATTAGACTGGTGACCTGTCCAACATTGGTCCTTGGCTTCAACCGATTAATGCAAATTCAAAAACAGACAGATGAAAGTTTGATGAAAACTATGAATTGTTGGCATATAACAAAGTTTTGCTCATAATTTGTGTCTTCAGGAATAAAAGTTTCCACTTTCTACAATTTAAGATAATGTTTGGCAATCTCAAAGAGTTTTTCTTTTGTACAATCAGTCAAAGAAATACTCAAATTCTGACTCCTGTTCCCATTACTATGTAGTGAAGCACTTCTAAAAAATGATCATTTTTGACTTAGTAGGTGTGTAATTAGAATCAATGTTGATGTGGGTCATGTTTCATATTTGTTATAACATCATGAGAAACAAAAAAAAAACTTTGAAATGAAGTGTTTGGTGTTTTTCTAGTACTTCATTCATGGTGGTGTAGTAAACCTGTGTTGAACTAAATAGACGTCTGCAACATGTACTGCGATATTTCTTTGCTTCTTACTGAGTCATTATACCTGAAACACATTAAGAACAGTGCCTCTTCACACCATAAACAAGGAATGTTTTATGGCAGTTAACCTTTTACCCAGAAACTAAATTCTATCTATAATAAAAGTCATTGTTTAATTTGTTTTAACCAAGTACAATGTGTCTTCTACTAGTGAATTTCTTACCACCAGAATTGCATCTTACAAATATTTAATGTTTTTTTTTCTTTATCTCTAACATATATACTGTTTTCAGCAGAATATTCAATATGTTGCTAGTTTTTGGGAGTATCAGCGTGAATTCCTTTGCAATTGGTTGATGGGTCACATATTATTTTCTGAAAGTAAAAGGATCATTGGATTGAGTCTGTAAATAAAAATAATAACTATAATTTAGCAATGGATTCTATTAAAATTGGACTTTAGTATCATCTACTTTTCTTGCATTCAGCTTGCTACATTTCTCTCTCTCTCTTTTTATTTTTTTCCATAATTGCAGCCTTATTTATTATCATGATTATTTTTTATGGACATACTTAGTTCAGCAAAGAAATAGAAGCTTTTCTGTTGTCAGTCTGATGTGATTTAAACTATAAAGACTGAGATTATCCAGCTATTCATTCAGCACAATGAGTGATAAAATAGTGTGGCACCCATGCCTGAATTGCTTTGCAGAATGGTTTTCCACCTCTATCCAATTATTAAAATAAACCATTCTTACCACAACTATCAAGACAGCAGGCTTTAAGACTTACATTAAACAGCTCAATACTGTATATTTCTGCATACTGAAATGTTAACCCAGAAGCCAAACTTGTATGTGTAGTAAACACTCACTTTTGAATGGTGGTTTCCTTATTTATGGCCTATCAATAACTAGTATATTCTGTACCCGTTTATATTGTGATGTTTGCATATGTTTTGTATTGAATTCATAATCTCTCTGGCAGAAAAAGGCCATGGTTATAAGACAGAAGGAAGTGTCCATACCCATAATCAAGAAATATTCCTGTTATTTATCAAGACACTGTCAGTGGGAGACAAATGGGGTTTGGATGCAAATTTGATTGTAAGTCATTGCGGTAACACTGTTTATCAGTCAGTTAAATACCTGTACTTTTAATGTGCTGTTACACAAAAAATATGCTATGATCTGAAGAGAGTCAAGAAATATCAGTTTTAATATCAGAATTGACTGACTTTCCACTAATGCTGCCAATCCTCAATTTAACAAATGAATGTATGTATAGAGCAGTATTTAGTCACCTTTGAGATTCCTGAAAAAGTGGATAATGAAGATATACACCCTACAACATAAACAAAATTAAATCTGTAACTATTTTAAGATTAGTATGTCTGTGTAGCAGAGATCAAGTGGTATGGACCAGCTAGTACATGGACAACCTTACTCTCAACAGCATGCTTAGTCCGTCAAGCCAAGGGAGTTCGACTTTAACTTGAAGGGTTTAGGTGGTCTTTTTCCACTCTCCAGGTGGTTCAGTGCAGGGCCAAGGTTCATGTCCTGGATACCCAGTGGAAGAAGTGCCATCTGTGCAAGATGAACTGGATTAAACCTGCTGTCTTGCTAGAATGTGTGAGCTCCCTGAAGTCAAGACACTTCAAAACAGTGCTGCCCTTTCGAAATATTAACACTAATTATTGCTTTAATTAAGTTTACAACATAAAATGCCCAAATTTAATGCAGCATTCTATAAAGTAAAACATATCTGTAATGTAAGAAGAATTAAACAAAGCAAGACATGTATCCAAGCTCATGCTTATACAGTATGTACAATATGTACTGTATATGTAAATATTTGTGTGTGTATATACATCATATTTATACAATATATATAGGAGCCTCAAACCCCAAACACGAACATACAACACAATCCAGTGTTAAATTAAAAGGGGGGCGGCTTTTAAAAGAAAAATACCTTTGGTACAACAATTCAACAAATGTCTCTCCTTCTTTCTCTCTCCACACTGCTACTCCTCCAAAGCGAGTGTGGCTGGTCTCCGCTTCCAGCTCCAACTCGTCTGGACAAAGCAGTCTGGTGTTTTTTATGGAGGACACTGTACGTGTGTGTGTATACAGTAAATACTGTATGTGTCTGTGACAAGGAAGCAGATGATTTACATTTGTTTTGGTTGAAAGAAATTACATACAAATCTTATATCTCACATTAATCAAGATCTTTAAGTCCCTGCTTCTGTAATACGAGTAGTTCATCCCTGGTAGGTGTTCCATGCTGCAGGAGTGCAGATTTGATAAAATGTCTTTGAATTTTACTCAATCTAACAAAACAACAGAAACACCAAGTTGAACCGGAAGAATTACCAAATTGTTTTTTATTTTGTTTTGGAAAACTCATACTTTGTATAAGCCCAGAATAAAGTCTGTTTTAAAAAGAACCTTAGTCACCAGATTATTTGTGTAACAAAAAGCCCAGAATGTGACTTTATATATCCAAAAAACAGAACAGAAATTAATGCATGGTTGCGTAACTGAAAACAGGTGTAAAATCTTCCCTTTAAGCCTAAATGGCTTTTCCAAACAATCAGCTCCATCTCATGGTTCATGACAAAAGCGCGATAGACATATGTGCTCCGACAAAACCGTGACCGACAAATGAGCGCCGACCACCCGCTAACTGGTTTTCGACAAATTTGCGCGCGACAAAATCGCCACGACAAAATCGCGAGAGAGGCCAAGAGAGTGGGAGGCCCTTGCTGCAATTCTTCCTACATATGCAGGGCGTGATCTTAAGGACAATCTGCGTGCCGTGCTGATGGCATGCCGCGTCTCATAATATTGACTTCTAAAATAAACATTATTATATATGCTTTAAACTAGTAATTCATATTTAATGAAACTTTCGCGATTTTGTCAGGGTGATTTTGTGGACGCGATTTTGACGACGCGTTTTAATCGGCGTTATTTTGTCGGCGCGCATATGTTTATTGCACAAATGTCGAGTCACATCTCTCATGCAGGTCTGTGTTGGACTGAATGTCCTGTCCCAGTGGGTTATTGCATACCTTATCTGAGCCTGGAAGGTGATTCTCAGGCAACCATGTGTGACAATATATATTGTGGTGGATGGCCAGCTTTATATTCCGGTCCTCACCCCCAGGCCACCAGGGTGAAGATATGGACTGTTTACAATGACCCGGAAGGAGTAAGGACTTGTGGACTGTTGGGCAGGAACACGTCCGGGTCAGGGGGTATAAAGGGACACTGGGAAAGCCCAGACACTGAGCTGAGCTGGGAGGAAGGGTGGCTAAGTGTCTGGAAGAGGAGGATTGATTATCGTTCTATTGAGTAGTGTAGAGTGGAAGGTGCTTGGTGCACTGTGATAAAAGAAAAATAAAAGAGTCTTGGACTTTTACCTGCTGTTTGGTACCTGAGGGTTCAAGAGGTGGGTCGGAACCTCTACTGCCACTATATATATAATACTTGTCTTTTAATACATGACCTCATGGTCATGTTTATTACTACCATGGGAAAGCATTTCATCATAATAGTAAAAATATATTTTTACCATGCCTCAAATAAACTTTTTTAGTCTTTTCCTGTTCATTGTATACAATTCACCTACTTACTAAGAATGTAATCCGAACTTGTGCACATTAAAGTGATGGTAGCACTTCCCAGAAACTATGACAAATCTATGACACTCAGAAAATAATTCAACACTGCAAGTATCTGACAAGCAAGACACTTTCTCTTTAGATGGTGTGTGCTGAAAAGTCAGTCAGTTTGTCATTTTCCAACCTGCTATATCCTAACACAGGGTCACGGGGGTCTGCAGGAGCCAATCCCAGCCAACACAGGGCACAAACACATCCACACACCAAGCACACACTAGGGACAATTTAGGATCACCAATGCACCTAACCTACATGTCTTTGGACTGTGGGAGGAAACCGGAGCACCCGGAGGAAACCCACGCAGAACATGCAAACTCCACACAGGGAGTTCTGGGAAGCGAACCCAGGTCTCCTTACTGTGAGGCAGCAGCACTATTTATGCACCACCGTGCCGCCGTCCTGAAAAGTAAATATTGTTATTTAAATGTATGTAGTTTATAAAATGATTTTTAAAAAGCATGTCTAATTTTCAAATGGTTTAAAGCTGAAATAATATAAATAAAACAGTAAAATAAATAAGTATAATTAAAACTATTAACCTATATTAGCAATTATTTTGATTAAATCCTGCGTAATAAATGTTTGTCTGAAAAAGTAACTCTTAAGGTCTCACAATTTAGTTATTGTGAGATAACACTTAAACTATTTGCATGGGCCAATAGGTGTGCTTTTTGTGAGCATATTTACTGTACCCTGGGTGACAGCCATGTCATATTGCTTAAGAGTCATGAGCAATGGAAAGTAGGAGGTCGGGAGTCACCAAGAATCATTTTAATAAGAAAGATAAAAAAGGGGGCTTTTCTTTGGGATATATTTATTATGCTGGGGTGAGAGAAAGTTTTTAGTCCCAGTGAAATTTAACTTTTTTCCAGGCTATACCTTGTATAGATAGTAGTTGTGTCAAAATGTTCACATTATGTGATAAAAATTAAATGACTCCAACATGCTGAAAAATGTTAGTTATTTTTTTATTTTAACATACCCATTCAGAAAGTAACTGAACCAATAATAAGTTTACTTATTCATGCAAATTTTTTAAACAGCAACCTGTTATACATTAACTTGTGTTTGCTCGTTTTTCATTTACATGGTATTGGGTTAAATATCTTACAGCTTACTATCTGGATATTCACACTCACACAACACCTCCCTGCTTCCTCAACAGAACTGATTCATCCATGTTTATGTGTCAGCTTTTATCCTGCCACATCTGAGAATTCCCTGTAAAACAGCATCAGATTGGGGGTTTGGGGGGGGGGCAGGGAGGTGTTGTGGGAGCATGAACGTGAGTGAGAGAATAAAACTAAAAAAAAAGACGCTAACTTTGACAAATACTATACATTTACAGCGGCTGTTAAAGACGTAAATAAAATGTATGTTTTTATTGTATAATATTAACAATAAGAGCAGCCTTCTAAACTTGAGAAGCTGCCATCCCAGAAGCTCTTGATTGGAAGGCAGCAGTTCTTAGCATTGCACCACGCAAGCTGTCGTATCAACCGCCTAACGTAACCTGCTTTCTTTTTTCTTTGTTTATATTCTTGAATAAAAGTGCACTTGTTTTGTTATACTTGTGCTTTTTGTGAAAGTGTTTATTTGATATTTGGACTTCAGCCTTCACACATTATACAGTCGCGTCATGATTACAACTGCATGAAGGTATGCAAATGAATATAATCTTGCATTAGTGCAACAGCGTTTTCCGAAATGTACAATACAGGTCATAAAATGAATTATTCCAAATGTTATAAATACCTAAATCTCTCTTTTTTTGTCAGTAGGGCTTTGACATCATGGATCAGAAGGCGCATACTAATTCAGCGTGAGCAGGAACACTCAAGAATTAAAATGAATAAAAAAAAAAATTCACATCTACAGTCATTCTCAGTCACGCACAACACTCACATCCACGTCCACAGTTTTCCCAGTCCCAGTCTTGTTCGCGCACAAGATCTGACACGGTTTTCAAATAAAGAGGGGGTTTAGCAAAACAAGTTTGTACCACGTCTTTATCTGAAAACAGCGTCAGATTAGGGTAAATATGTGTGGAAGCTTGAATGTGATTGAGAGAATAAAACTAAAAAAAAAAACTTTGACAAGTACTATAAATTTACAGGCGCAAATCAAATGTATGTTTTATTGTATGATATAAACAATAGGAGCAGCTCACTACTCAAAATGGTAAATTTGGGAAGCAGCTGATATTGAAACCGCAACCTCTTGATTCGAAGGCGGCATTTCTTAGCATTGCACTATGCAAGCTGTTGTATCAACCGCATACTGTAATCTGCTTTCTTTTTTCTTTGGTTAAATTCTTCAATAAAAGTGCATTTGTTTTGTTATACTTGTACCTTTTGTGAAAGTGTTTATTTCATATTCGTATTTCAGGCTTCACACATTATACATTTCATGTCTACATTTTGTCAATTATTACTAAAACATGAATAACGTTTCTGTGTTAACTATATTTTAAATAGATTGTTGATGACACTGAACACACATGAAATGTATGTATTCCAAATGATGATGTATTATTTTACCCTATAAAGCTCTAGCACTTCACTCAAAGATAAAAACTGAGCACTGAGAAACTTCTTTGTGAATTGAACTGCAGCGGGGAATGGGATAGCAAGTGTGGCCAGAGCATTGCCTCCTCAGAGCACTAGATGGCAGCCCACCTGGGTTACAGCAGTGCCTAGGACTCCCGGAGGACTCCAAAGGAGTAGAGTTTGGTGCAGCCCTGTTGGGATCCATGGCCGTCGCCAGGGGCTGCTGCAGCAGCTGTTGAGCCCTCATGGGCAGTTCTTCCGCCTGACCCGGAAGTATGTCATCAAGCACCTGGAGCACTTCCAGGTGCCTTATAAAATGGACCAACAACCGCTACTCCGGGAGGTTGAGGATGAAGCTTTTCTGAAAGAGTGGATTTATGCATTTCCAATTTCCAATGCACAATCGAGATGAGAGTTAGCTCTGACCCTTAGTCTTCTTCCATTTGCTAATACTCAGTAGACCAACTATAGAAGGTTCTAAGCAAACATTCATCAGAAATGCCAAAAATCCTCTCAACTACCTTGTTTTCATCTGGACAAGCAAAGGACTTTCTGCAAGGTCCTATCTCTGACTCAAGATTGAGTCTTGCAAATCTTTAGAGAACATACATTTGGTCTAATTGAATCTATGATCTTATTAATAATCTTTGCTCATGAAAGTGAGAATATAAATTGATTGGAAAGTCTACAGTACTGTCCAAAATCTTGTTTCATCATTCATTTCAAAACATGCAGTGCAGTTGACAACTCATGAGTCTTTTACTTGAAGAACACATGAAGGTAATTAAACTCCTTCACTTGCTCGATCTGCCATTTAGCTTAGAAAGCAAGCTGCTTTATTTCCAGGAAAAAGCCACCCCTTCATGCTTGGCTGATAATTACTACAGTGAAAAAAACAGAAAGTGCTGTTAGAGAAGTCCAATATGACATTACATGGATTTAACTTATACCAAGAATGTATACACTACTCTCGTTTGTCAAGTACAGACTCTGAATGCCATGTAACAATTGTCCCAGTACACCATAATCGAGCAGCATTTCTCATAAAATACTTGAAGGTTTATAGTCATAACTATAACTATATGTGATTTTTTCACAATCCCATAAGAATACCCATGAGAACACTGAGCTGGTTCTTCATCTGTGCATAACAAAAAAAAATGTTTTTAAACATTGTTCATTTTTATTTCTTATCATTTCATTTTTTATTACCATTTTCAATGTTTTTTCAGTGGGTATAGTTATTTTCTGGTTGTGTTTGCGATACTTTGGCAACATGGCAAGTACCTATAAATTAGTAGCACTGGTGTTTTTTTTTTTTAAGAAAGAAGTAAGCACAAATAAGTGTCTGAACATTAAGACCACTTACAAAGAAAACAATGCAAGACTCACTTTTAAAAAACATTTGATCTTCTCTGCCTTGCTTTAAATACAATGCCTAATTGGACTTCACTTCCACTTAAAAACAAAACAGGGCAAAGACCTACAAAATGCTGCCTGGATTACCTCCAGTGAGGAAGGTGAGTCCCTCAGGATTAAAACTTCCAATTTACAACTGTATCCTAAATTTAAGGGCACCATTTCTACACATTTATTGATAAACTCCTGGGAGCTATTCTGTCTACATTTGTATTGTTGAAAGTGTGAACACTAGAGGGCACTCTTGAGTCATCCACGCCCAAATAATAGTCAAAAAGACAAAAAAAAAATTAAATTAAATTTAAAAAAAAAAAGGATTTGATTACAATAGGGGATAATACATCAGGGAAAAAAACAAAGTACAAAATAAATAAGAAAATAATTAAGCCTAATGCTCAAGGGGCTACCTACAAATGTTGTATTCATCTTACCCTAATGAACTTTCAAAACAGTCCTGGTCCACTTTATCTTTCAATAAATATTTGTTGTGTGAGGCCACATGAAAATTATTCCCCATGACTTCTGCAAACCAGGTCTTTGTTTCTGTCACTTTCACGGATGCTGCCTTCTTGACCAGCCTAATGCTAACACAACTCAGCAGGCACAACAAAGTAAAAAAACAGCATCAGGTTCTAGGCTGAAGAAAAGCATCTTGATTCATTCACAGTTTTCTGTGTCGGCAAAGGCGAGCATACAACTGCACCATTGACCACTGTGGCAGTAGGGGGCAGTAGTGCACCCTTGAACCCTCAGGTACAACTCCAGACACCAGGTGAAAGTCCAGAACCTTTTTATTTTCTTCTTCCGTGCACCAAGCACTCTCCACACTACTCATACAATACTCTATCAATAAACACTCCTCCTCGCCCAGACACTTAGCCACCCTTCCTCCCAGCTCAGCTCGCTGTCTGGACTGAGGCACCATCCTTTTATAGCCCCTGACCCGGAGGTATTCCTGTCCCGACAGTCCATAGTTCCTTACTCCTTCCGGTCAGGGCAATCAGTCCTTTCTTTAACCCGAGCACGCCATTCCTTCCTGTCATGTGACCCTGACGTACTCCCGGTCATAGGGCATAAAGAACCCATAAGCCCCCCTACAGCGACTCCTGGTGGCCCCCAAGGTATCCAGCAGGGTTGTGTTAAAACACTACAAAGTCCATAAGGCCCTGCTGGACCTCGGGGCATGGTCCTGCTGTCGGGAGAGCTCCTCCTGGCGGCCTGGGGGTGTGAACCGGCATGGGAAGCCGGCAGTCTTCCACAGTCCCTCCCCCTTAGCGACGACTTCTGGGGCGGAGCATCCAGCCCGCGAGGGACGTCCTCCTCCAGGAAGACGCGCCTGCCGGACCTTGGCTGCGTTGTCCTTGTCCTCTAGCGAACCTTGGGGGAACGACGTACCTTCTGTCCCCCCGGGAACAATGGCGCCACTCGTGGCCCGCCGCCGCAGTTGTAGCATCGGCGAAGTCCTCCGGTTGTCCCCTCTGCGAGACCAGAAACACCTCGGAAACTCCGTTAGAGATATCTCCCCCTGTCTCTGCCAAGGAGGGTTTTACGGCCGCTTTACTGCTTGCAGCCTCTCTCCATTATATTGGGAGATCCACCTTTTCTTTGGGGATTTCCCGTTTGATCTGGGGCTTGGGCTCAGCCTGAGGCTCCCTATGGAAAAGAGAGAGCCTCTTTGCTGTTTGCACGCCCATTGTTCTGTTTTGTTTCGGCGTCATTAGTACCGCGATCGCCCGGTAACAGCACTGTTTAGCTGTACCTGGGAGATTGGCACTTCCTCCGCCTCGGTAACTAACGCCAACGCCTTATTACATCGGTCGGGTCTGGAGTGGCGACGCGCGCTGGAAGCCCACGCCACACGCATGCCTCGGATCGATCGCTTCCTCCCCCTCCCGGTCAGTCATCACTCCACGCTCCACTGTCGGGTTCACAGTGCTTTGACACTCGCTGTTTATTAATAGCGGGGCCGGATCGCACTGTGTCCCCTTATGATATACGGTACAGATTTCACTTACCTGCACCGCTAAATCACTCGAGACCGGGCTTCTCGGCCTAATCGCCGCAGGTATTCCGCTAGTCCTCTCAGCGGCCTCAGCTGTAGCTCCCAGCTCGTCTACACGAGCCTTCAGTTCCTTCACTCCCTGGAAGAAAGCATACACGGGCTCGAGGTATTTTCCGAGCTGTCGTAAGTCCACAAAGTTAGTTATTTCGCCGGGTTAAGTCCGCTCGCATTCGTTTCACCTACCGCCGGGAGCCAATGAGCATGTCCGCTCCTGGCACGTGCTCTGCTGGGCTTCGCGGAGGCTTCTGGGACATGGAGTCCAAAGAGGAACGGGTAGCCAGGCGCGGCGGACTGCGATCTGCGTCTTTTAATTTGTCGGCAGACCGATCAGTCACTTCCCGCTCCTCTTGATTCTTTTTAAATTGTGGCGCTGCTTCGCCGCCTCCTTCCCTTTTAGGAAGCTCGGATCCGTCGGGGAATTACTGACCTCACCGAAGGATCCTTTCTGACCGTCTTCCCTGCTTCCATCGCGCGAGGTCACGTGGTGGCTTTCGCCATATGGGCTTCCCTATTTGGACTCCTAGACTGGCCGGGCTTCTTCTTGTCGCGGCCATCTTGCCTAGGTGTGAGGCGGGCGTGCTCTTTGTCCGCTTTGTGCAGACAGGCCTCTGCAAAACAAGAAATTAAAGGCTCCAGCGGTTCGAGTGCTCTCCCAGCACTTACCTCGGAACGTAGCCGATCCCGCTCCAACTCCCGGTAGTAATCTTCGGGAGTCGCGATCCTGCAACGTTCTGGCTCTCGCCCCGCTCGGATTTGCTCGGCTTTAGCCTGTGCCCGATCTTCCTCGTGGGGAGCCGTCGCTAGCCGCCTCGCGCCCTGGTCTGCCTTCTGGGAGCCGCGCCCTTTTGTTGGAGCATGAGGCAGTCATCTGAGACGCTGCTGTGATTTTCTCGGCGGCGTCTACAAAACAGGACAAGAATAAACCCGAAACATCGGGCGGTTCACCTGCAGCTCCCTCCATAGGGGATGGCGGAACCCCCGGACTATCTAGGGAATCCGAGGCGCTCGACAGCGGTCCGTGTCCCGATTGACGCGCTACCCGGGCTAACTCAGCCCGAATTAGCTCTCGGTCCTCCTCGCTCCCGGTCAGGTAGGTCCAGGACCTCTCGGCGTCCGTCAGGCCCTGCAGCCAGCTGGGACTGACCTTCTTTTCCCGGTCTTCTTGCCCATTTTCCTGCAGAACGGGATGGCGCGACAGTTGCAGCTTTCGGTAGCGGTGGTGTTTGCACCTCCGTGAAAAGATGGGGAATTCCCCGAGGGTTGTCTGCCCACACAAAATTTGTTTGTAATGCAGGTCCTCTGCCAACAGACGGCCAGAGTATCCTGCCGACTACGCCAGTGTGGCAGTAGGGGGCAGTAGTGCACCCTTGAACCCTCAGGTACAACTCCAGACACCAGGTGAAAGTCCAGAACCTTTTTATTTTCTTCTTCCGTGCACCAAGCACTCTCCACACTACTCATACAATACTCTATCAATAAACACTCCTCCTCGCCCAGACACTTAGCCACCCTTCCTCCCAGCTCAGCTCGCTGTCTGGACTGAGGCACCATCCTTTTATAGCCCCTGACCCGGAGGTATTCCTGTCCCGACAGTCCATAGTTCCTTACTCCTTCCGGGTCAGGGCAATCAGTCCTTTTCTTTAACCCGGGAGCACGTCATTCCTTCCTGTCATGTGACCCTGACGTACTCCCGGGTCATAGGGCATAAAAGAACCCATAAGCCCCCCTACAGCGACTCCTGGTGGCCCCCAAGGTATCCAGCAGGGTTGTGTTAAAACACTACAAAGTCCATAAGGCCCTGCTGGACCTCGGGGCATGGTCCTGCTGTCGGGAGAGCTCCTCCTGGCGGCCTGGGGGTGTGAACCGGCATGGGAAGCCGGCAGTCTTCCACACCACCTATCAATACAATATATGTTTTTATAGTCCAAAATCACGCAAGAAGTGCCACAATGGGCTTTAACAGGCCCTGCCTTTTGACAGCCCCCCAGCCTTGACTCTTTAAGAAGACGAGGAAACCCCCAAAAAAAAGAACCTAGTAGGGAAAAAATGGAAGAAACCTTGGGAAAAGCAGTTTAAAGAGAGACCCCTTTCCAGGTAGGTTGGGCGTGCAGTGGGTGTCAAAAAGAAGGGGGTAAATACAACACAATACACAGAAGAGGAAACAAGTAATCCTCAATACAATATAATAGTAAAATAAAAATATTACAAGTACAGAGCAGAATTTAACAGTAGATGATATCACATAATATGATTTGGATTTGTTTATCTGTCAAGCATTAAATCCCAAAATCTGCTTAATAGCCAAAAACATAATGTGCAAAAAACACAAACAAGAAAAAAATTCACAAAAATGGTTGTAAATAAGGACATCAAAATGATGGGGTCTCGTAATACAAATCAGAGCAAATGCTTGTCCTTGACTCTTCTAATATAGGGAGAATAGCCGCCATGAGTCATACTAGGATACAAGTTGGCCAGTTCCACAGTAACACAGAGCCATGTTCACTGTATCTTACCACAGTTATCTTGAGTGTTAGAACTGTCTGTACGGAGATAATCTCAAGAACAACAGGCAGGGTGGTACTTGATTTTCATCAAGTTAAGTTAACACTTAGTAGAGTGCTGGATTATGTAAGTGCAAGCTATTACACAAAATTATGGTCAAGAAAGAAGGTGGGACATCTAGTTATAAGTTATACAACTCAACAGAGATGTCCATGCTTGTTACCAGTACCCCAGGCTCAGAGCCAGAAATTCATAAAATGATCAAACTAAAACAAAATCTAAAATTATTGGGACAGATCAATACAGGCAATGTCAAAATAAAGAAATGGGACTGCTTTCTACTCAAACAAACTTCTAGATTCTGCAAGGGTACTAGGCAAGCAAAAAATAAAATAAGTCTACTGTCACCGAAAATGGTGGGTCTAGTTGTGTGGTCAATAAGAAATCAAAAAAATTACTGTTTAGACAACCAATATAAGTGAAGGACCAAAAACTGCTTAGTCCAACAAACAGATCAATGACATGCTCAGAAAAACAATAGTTAGTATCAATAACAGTAGCAACTGGGTTTTAATGTGCAAACTGATGGAAGCAAAAACTTGAAACCACTGTGGAAGAAAAAAACCAGAGGAAGACAGGACAAGTTCAATCAATTAGATTTTTATTCTGTCACAGATGAGTACCTGGATTCTATGTTGCAAGGCAGAAGAGCAAAGTTACATTTTTTTCTATTGGCTTTTTATAATTTCTTCTTCCTCCCCCTTTCCCTTACTTAATCAAAAAGCATAATATCATTTACTTAAGTGTTTTACTTTATTACTCTAATGGGCCATCTGTTCTCATTTTTTTCACTGATCAGATAGAACCTAAAGAAGAAAAGGTCATCTTTCCTTTGTCAATTAGATGCGTTCCTAAGAAACTAAAAATTGTCCTCGGTCAGCTTACTGCACCCTGTCTTACGACAGACACCTGAATGAATAACCTGCCGTTATAGCAAAGCGGCTTTGTCAGCTATTAACCCTAAGTAGCTTGCAAGCAGTTAATTTTTCTTTCACACCACTGTGACTTTCCAGGACTATTGGAGGCATGACTTTGGAGTTACAAATGAAATAACACATCTACTTTAGGACTGGCCAGCAGGGCATACACAAGATAGCCACTATTTTGCTCTCCAAGTAGCTGGTCAACAACAATACGCCTATTTATCTGTTTGGTTAAGCAACCTGCCATTGAGAATGGTAAGCAGGTATAGGACTGTCACCATCTCAGCTTGAAACAGCTGGTCTGTCATGGCAAGGAAAACAGCCACTGGATGTACGGCAGCCAGCAAACAGGAACAGGCATAAAACACTCTCGATTATTTCTTTGAGTTACCATGCTTCCACACTAATAAGTAGAAACAAAATTTTTGTTTGTAGATCCCTCCACATATTTAAAGTTCATAGCATAAGGAGTCAGTAAACAAAGGCCCCAACAGTAAAGGCATCTGCGACATAGCAAACCTGAAAATGCGAGCACATGAGTGGTAACAATCTGTGTTTGCAGGACGTTCAATGATGTTACTGATGGACAATAACAGGAAAGCTAAAATGGAAATTAAAAAGTCAAAGAGACAGCAAATTAATATGTACAGATATTATTAAAATGTTGAAAATCTTACAAAAAATGCCAATCTATACAGAGAGAAATGTAATTCTTCTTCTTCATCTTTCGGCTGCTCTCATTAGGGATTGCCACAGTGGATCATCTTCTTCCATATCTTTCTGTCCACTGCATCTTGTTCTGTTACACCATAACTTGCATGTTTTCTCTCACTACGTCCACAAACCTTCTCTTAGGCCTTCCTCTTTCCTCTTCCCTGGCAGCTCTGTCCTTAACATCCTTCTCCCAATATACTCAGCGTCTCTCCACTGCACATGTCCAAACCAATGCAATCCGGCCTCTCTGACTTTGTCTCCCAGCCGTCCTCATTTCTAATCCTATCCATCCTCCCAGTGCAAATCTTAACATCTTTAACTCTGCCAATGCCAGCTCTGTCTCCTGTTTTTTTTGTCAGTGCCACCGTCAGAATGTAAAAATAATATTGTGTGTCACACAATTCAGGCTTGGTACCATACCATGGAAATGGTAATTATTTCAGAAAAGTAAACAAAAAAATGCACTTTTAAAGAGTTGTCTGGCAGTCAGCACATCTGATAATTCTAACTTTTATGTGGCTCTCTGCTTTTGCTTTCAACTGTTGCCATCTTATGATTGCCTCACTATTTAGTTCCCTCTATCTCCTTTCTTTATTGTCATTTACTCTCTATAATAAAACCATTCATCTTTTACTGTAGACTTTTACTCATTCTTGTCATCTCTCTGTACCAGCACTGATAGTCTTTTACCTCAAGAAGGGTAGAGCTGTTTGCAGTCCTTTCATTTTCTGTGCAGCACCTAAACAAAACAACAATATGTTCAGGGTATTAAACTATTGGTTATTTTTCACCAAAGACATGGATTTTTGTTATTTTTTTAATGAAACCATTTATTTTATAAAGCATGAACAGATTATCAAGCTACATCTTGTAAAAAATAATGAGTCCATGTCATTTATTTTTAATTCTAATTTTTTTTTCTGAGTACAAATAATAATCTCAAAATGCCATTCTGTGACTCATGTTGCTGTTTTTATTCTATTGCAGTTTCAATACCAAAATGTGAAAATATAAAGACATCCATGGGACTGATTTACTGCACAATCAATACTGCCTTCGACAGTGATTCCAATTTGTACTTCCTAGTAAAAAGAACATGAAGTATGAGCATGTTTTTTTTCCTGATTGATTTTCTTTATTACTGACAAAGAAAGTAAGCATTTAAGGTCTATGTAACCTTATTTGATTTTTCTTCTGAGAGGGAATTGTTCTTGAATGTGCACTTTAGGTCTGTTTTTGCTGTGAAAAAGTATGCAAAATTCTAAAAGTGGAATATTTGATTTAATTTCTCTATGCAATGCGGCAAGAGTTGGTTTAGACATGCTTTATTAGAGAGAATATTGTGCATGGTCTGAAAAAATGTATATATATAAAAAATATTTTTTTTTCCATTAATACCTTTACAAACCTTTACAATGGATAAATAGTTATAACTTTAGATAATGTATTGCAAAATGATCTACTAAAGATGAATTAATTGCTTTGTTTTCTTATTATTGTTACAAACTATTATAAACACATGAACTATCATTAAATGACATTTACAACTTTTTAAATATACCGTACATGAAGTAATAATCTGTTAATGTCTCCTAATGACATACTTCTGAAAGTATTACAGAAAAAAATGTTGTAAAACTGCCATGAAAGATATTTGCTTTATTTCAGGCTTATCATTTTTATATTAATTTTATCAAATTTAATATCAAATCCTTCTATATAAAAGCGGTCGGGATTGTCCTTCCGTCCCGTAAGTGCTACGCAGGCGCGGAGTTTCACACATGCCCCGTCCAGTTTTGTTTTTCCAGGTAAAAGATGATTTTCTACTCCAGACTGTGCGATATCTTCTTCTACTTTCTTACTATATAAAAGCGGTCGGGATTGTCCTTCCGTCCCGTGAGTGGAAAGCGTAGCGGTATTCCGCTTATCACAGACTTACTACTTGCAGCTTGCGGTGCGAAGCGACATGATGTGAGCAGAGGTCTGGTGCTCCCATCGTTCCCTTGCTTTTGTGCGCGATGTGCTGGAAAAATAGACAAAATTATGTCTCTGTAAATAATTAATGTTGATGGAGTACAAATGCCACACCGCGTATTAAATATCAGGGGGGTTCAAAAGGGCGACCTCAATATAGAAAAAAAGTTTAAATTTCATTAAAAATAACAGAAACTATGAGTATTAAAGTAATTCCGCTCAAATGCAATATAACCAAATTAATGAGTTTGTATAAAATACCAAATTGATCTACATATTGAATTGCCTTAAGAAGTGGTCAACTTAAAAGTCGGTCGCCTTAAAAGGCGGGTCAGCCTAGTTACTAATTAATATTTGATTTGCTTGTACATTGTGTTTGAACATATAGAGTTTAACGTATGTAAAGCTACAAAAAAGGACCATATTCCTTTTGAACTAATATATAAAAGAGAGAGTTTATAAAATGCTGACAGACTAATATTAATTCATATAGGTTGAAAAAAGTTCATGTTTAAAAAGTTTTAAAATGTAAATATCTCTTTGAATGCTGTGACTAAAATGAAATAAAAGAATTGCTGAGAAACTTTATGTCAGTGTTTTGTTGTCTCTAGAGAACTAGCTTCTGTCACACAGATTTGTGCAGCAAAAGTGTTGCTGAAGTCTATTCATGGGTGCCAATCTTCAAGCCTTGGTATAAGAGTACACAGCCTTCCAGATAATTAACAAACAGACCACATATTGGAGTTAATTCCATGGTTTTAAAGTCATAACAAAAGGTATGTGTTAAATCTGGACTATTCCATTTTGTTGACAGTGTCAATCATTTTCTCTACCTACTCTTTCCTGGTTACCATATACTGGAGTCTACCTTGGAAGAAAGTATTGCTTTATAGACATTTATTGTCCTATAAAGAATGCAATTCCTTTGCAGGCTGGATTAAGTCAAATAAACATGACTACTTATCAGTCAGCAATAATGAAGAAACATGTGCCAATGGAAGGAGAGCATGAAAACATCACAATGAAGGCACCTCATTCTCTATACTGCTCATTACATCATGACACACCAATAGGAATACCACAGAGACCTATAACAGTATAACTAAATCTTGACAAGAAGTTCAGTACATGGATACGCTGTAATGCATTGCTAGGCCTAGATAAAGATAGGTTAATGACTAATATTATTTTGTGAATTATGTAATTGTCTATGCTAAAAAACCAAACATTACTCCTTTCAATCTCTATATTCTCTTCTTACTCAGTATCTTTTGCCCTAGCTCACTTCCTAACTCTAAATTGAAATAATCCAGCAGGATGCAGTGATATCCTCCTCATTCTAAATTTCAATGGCAACCCCTGTGTCACTTATAATTTAAGGGGCATCCCTATAAAAACCCTACACTGCCATAGGAGAATATGTACTTAGAGACTGCTAAGGTCTATTTGATATTTATAAGACCAGTCAACCAGAGCTACTCCTGGACTGCCTGTACAATACTCTAATACTCATAGAATACTCTTTCACTATTTGAACCCTGAGGCTCTGGAGGATTAGTGAATCTTTATAGCACCAATGTGGCATCTCGAAAACTGCAGTCCTTCCACTGGCTACTGAAGATGTGTTGCACTTCATTTAGGGCCTCTGTTGGGAACTTCCCCACCTACTGTCCTTTCAACAAACAGACTCTACACTTAAATTACATACAATGAGTGTACATCATTGTATAAAGAGAAGGGTATCCCCAAGGCATTCTTCCATCTAGAAATAATTACAGTGAGAACCAACCAGACAAAAATAGTGTTTTAATAGCTACAAGAATGAAAAACAAAACAGGCAACTCCTCAAAATAAACAATGAAAGAAAATGTTGCTCCATCATTCCTACCCTATCTATTCAGAGCCCATTATCTGCCCAGTGGAGTTGCTGACCTACTTTTTCTTCAGAAAGTACTGTATCAATGAGTCCTTCTTCACCTCTTGTGTTTCTCTCTCTCTTTCTCTGTCTCAAATTCTCCCCCATCATATATATATATATATATATATATATATATATATATATATATATATATATATATATATATATATATATATATATATATATATATATATATATATATATATATCTCATATCTCTGTCCCCTTATATTCTGACTTATAGCTTCCTCTTGCCAGGCTCTTGGCCCAGCTGCTGAGTCAACATTGAATGTGTTGAATTTCAGATTGAGGTATATCACATGTAGCAAGCCTTGTTGGGGGAAAAAGTGAAAGCATGAACATAACAAAGAGAAGAGCAGAAAACAAGGATCATGGTTGTGATGCTGTTGTGACAGACCAGTTGTATCACAAACTACCATTTCGCAATATTGAGGCCAGATGACCTATTACTGCATGTCACTAAGAGCTCATGCTAAACTAAATTTAAAAACAGATTTCTTGGGTAATGGTGGGGGGGCAGAGAGCCTTTGGATTTTCAGTAAGAGGCAAACATAAACCAAGATTAAAGTGGTTAGTTTGACTTTTAATGTTGACTTAACTTTTTTAAACCAAGAACTGTGAAGGCAGCACATCAACATATCATTATCTTCATCAAATGAGAGTCTCTAGAAGAACAGCAACATGAATGAATATCAATCCTATTGCTTATTTTGCCTAAGAAGAGAATTAGGCAGTGCAAAATCCAAGTAAAAAGAGCTCAGTGATCCAGGTGGTGAAGGTATAAAGTATTTAGGGTAAAGACAAAAAAACAGTCAACAAAGCCAGGAAACATTTTGTTATGATTCCCAGCACACAAGAATGACAAAATGGTGTGAGGCCTCCAAAACAAAGACAAAAAGCAGACCAGACTCTCTCTCTAGCCACAAAAGGTTCACTCCCAGACAGCCTAAGCATACTCCAACGGCTGGCTTTGGTCTTCACTGGGCCAAAGGGGGCTTTAAAGTGCTCAAATAATGGCAAAGACTCAAAAATATTTAAAATACCCCACAGAGGAAGGGATTACCATCATCCCCTCACTCAAGTAAAGAAAGGAAAATAATCGTTATTTTAAAAAGGTTTTTTTGACAATAATGGCAAAAATAAGAAAATACTCAAAAGTATAACAAGGCAAAAGGATCTGCCTAAAAGACAATTCACATTGACCAACTCCCAGTACAAAAATCTAGCAATCAAAATTCTAAGAGAGGCAAAATTTCCAGTAACAGGTATTGTAAACATAAACAAAATGGCAGTAGCCATGAAAAATAACCAAAATAAAATGGTGACACCTATAACAAAAGGCAATTCAAAATAGTGGTGACATTGTTTTGTTAACTTAAAATTATAACAAAATGATAGGACAAAATTAAAAAAAATTATGCCAAATAAACATGCAAAACATGTTTGTAACACTGCTAAATTCTCAGCTCTTTAGTTACGCCGAAGAAGATTTGATTGGAGAAAATGTCCAGAGACTGAAAGGCTCAATGACTTCAAACACATCAGCCCTCACAAACAGACAGTCCAATAAATGATGCGATTCCATAAATGTCTCTTTCTTTCTGTAAACAGAATATTCCAACAAGTTCTTGGTTATATAAAAGATATGGAGCCTGCTTTTCACTTTTAATCTTGTTTTCTAGTTTGTTTCTTGATGCCTATATTTTAAAAGTCTTGTTTCACAGCTCATATAGTACTGCATTTTCCAAATTCATGCTAAATATTAATTTGTATATAACTATAAAGATATACTTTTGTGTAAATATTTAAATAAAAAATATGCTTACAGCCAAGTATGGTATGAATCACAGTGATGTACTAATTATTGATTATATCTGCTGCACATTGAAATACAGCCCAGATCTAGAGCTACAGTAAGTACTGATAATAAAAGGTGTTCATAACCTCATTACTATCGCTTACTTTTATATTTATTATTATTGCGGTGAAACCTAGAGCAAGGATTAATTGGAGACAATACTAAGGTTCACCAGCAATCCTTCACCTTGGAATTGTGTATATGTCAAAGCTAAGTGCAACCATAAGCAATCCTGATCCACAACTAAAATACATCACAACACACACACTCTCTCCATCAAGCTGCTAAGCAATAGACTCTCTGACATGACCAGTCTAGATACAAATCTCTCTCTGTCTGAGCTATAGCCTCATTTATTTTGCTGTTAAAACTTTTTTTCATATGACTAGTCCTTTAGTTAGAAGCTACAGACAAAGTAAATGCCAGAACACTGTGTTTCCACATAGCAATACTACATATATGACAAATGTCTGAATCCACACAATCATTTGATATTGTACTAACCTGTGTATCAGCTACATGACTAATAATCTACATTTTAATCACTCATTCTGTTCACCTGTATTACAAACATATCAGATATAAAAGCATGAATGCAACATACTGTATACATTACTATTAGTTGATCTTTCAATTTTTTTGCCCCAGTTTGTGTATTATAGGAGCAAGCATGACACATCAACCCTCCAGTGGGACTCCAATCCTTCCATGCATTCACACACTGTTAGGGTAAATATTTAGTAAATAAAGAAGAGTCTTGAATTATCAGTACAAATGCAATTAAAAATGAATGTCCTTTATTTATACCGGTGATAGAGTGTCACCATGTGAGCAGTTCAGTTCTCCATGGAAAGACTGAAGGGAATAAGAGAATAGGTTGATTTACATATAATAGCTAAAAGCATTTCAATTACACCATTCAGAACATAGATAAATGGTAAATACTAGTAACCTCCCTATGCCATTAAGTACCATCCAAAAATCCCAAAAGAGTTAAAAGTCTTTGGTAAGTGTTTGGTTCATAGAAGAAGTCCTCTTATATGTAAAGAACAAAAAAAAAGTAAAAATATTTTATAATATCATCTGTAATTTAAATATGGTGGTATAAATGCTCTGAGGATGTCCTAGTTTAACTGGGAGGAAGTTTCAAGCACATTTTCCCTTAAACACATCCTCACTAACACTCTTTTATAAGAGGAATATATAAAATCACTAATCACCACACCATAGTGCCAGTGTATATTAATACTCATTTTGTCTGAGGAAATTGTGTTGTCTCACCATGTCTAAGATAATGCCAAATATAGTTTGTTAACAAAACAATAAAGGAATGGAAAAGGGGAAGACAAAGGTCAAGTAAAAAAGTCAACAAATATCTGCTGTCCCACCAGCCCTGTCTGTACAAGTATAACTGTTTACATTACTTTAACATGGCCTTTTTATAACTTCACTTTAACTTAATCCTGATACTCTGTATGTTCAAGTCTTCATAATAACTATTCATGGTGGCTCTAAAATCCGTACTGACCCCTACTTCTCTTCTGTTTATTTTTCCGGTTTCTTTGTGGTGGCGGCCTGCGCCACCACCACCTACTCAAAGCATCATGATGCTCCAACATTGATGGACTGAAAGCCAGAAGTCTACGTAACCATCATCATCAAGTCCTTCCATGAGAACCCTAAATACAAAGAGGACTGTTTGATTTATGTTAGGTAGATTGCCCAGAGGGGACTGGGCGGTCTCATGGTCTGGAATCCCTGCAGATTTTATTTTTTTCTCCAGCCGCCTGGAGTTTTTTTTGTTTTTCTGTCCACCCTGGCCATCGGACCTTACTTATTCTATGTTAATTAATGTTGACTTATTTTTATTTTTTATTGTGTCTTCTATTTTTCTATTCTTCATTTTGTAAAGCACTTTGAGCTACATTTTTTTTGTATGAAAATGTGCTATATAAATAAATGTTGTTGTTGTTGTTAAGTTTGAGTACACATCCACGTGACAACCTGTAGATTATCACCAAGCAATATTTCTCACTTCCATCTCTTTCTTGACCTTCCTGCTATTAGTGACTTTTTGCTGAAACTCTACATTAAACCCTAGCTGCAAAGGCTTTTCTTTGTGTGCTTTTATCACGCATTGCACAGCTGAGCTGCTTTTTTGTTTGGACATGACAAGCAGTAATGATTGTTTCTCTAGGCTGCAGAAAACTAATCAGAACACACCTCTCTGCATCCTAAAAGATGGTACCCATAAACTTTGCAGCTTATGACACTGTCTTTGGCTTCTTTTTTCTCGAGGAATTCAGAGGATGTCATCCCACGCTCTGATGTTTTGTTTCCAAATGGTAAAACCAACTTTCGTCAGCTGTCATGAAACTGAGCATAAAAAATCTTCTCCTTCATTTCAATATCACTCAAACATTTGTGTTATTTTTATGCTGACCTTTGTGGTCTTCATTCAGTAGTCATGGCATTAGCTGTCCAAAATGATAACTGACTTCTAGTTTCTGTTTATCTTGTATATGTTTGTTAGAAAACAAGCGGACTTGGCCATGAGGTTGTAGATCTGTGAAAGGGAGCATATAGGAAATCCTTGCAATGGACAACTGAGAATCCGTATTGTTGTAGGTCCAAAAATCAGGAGTGGTCTCCCCTAGACTTTCTCATATACTCAAATATGGGGATTTGAGGAGTAAACCACAAGACAATGATTATATTTTTATATTATGTACATTAAAGAACTGTCAACAACATAACAAATCAAGTTAATAATATATCGAACAATTATTATAAAAGTCAAGTTGAATAAATCGGACTCTGTAGCTGTATAAATAAAAGGTAAAGTACTACTTTTGGTTAACTGAAATAGCCCAAAGGTTGATAGAAATCTACGCTTTGTACCGAATACTTGTATGCAAAATTTAGTTGACCTAAGTGAAAGTGTATGCAAGTTATTGTGTTTACATACACAACATACACACACAGAGACAGACACACAGACAATTTTTTTTTCTGATTCTGATCAATATCTTGAAATTACATTTTTGGAGGATTTCAAAGTAACCAGTCCATGTTGTGTTCATGTTGTGTTCTGTAAAGGCTGTTTGATGGCAACTTCTTTAAGGCTAATCTTGGATGTCAGTGTAAATAGGTCTAGAATGCTTCATCCACCTTCTCACAGTACTGGCAGACATGCAATCATCTCAGTATACATGCTTGAACCTACAGTGAATATCAGCTGTGGAAATATTCACTTTAACAAGAACGTTAATCACAGCACACTGACAATATGATACATCATTTTCAGCCTTTGTCTAAAGTTTTAGTAGTCATGTGATTTTGTAACTCAAGGGTGCGACAAGTGATGGCAAACTTCATTCTTCTATTACTAATGTATTTATGTAATGTGGCTATGTTCATTAATTTCGTGTCCTCATAGGAAAAGTCAACATGACCATAATAATCTTAGGAAATATCATTAGGCAAATCAAGTATCACAGTGAACAAAGTGTTAAATGACAAGGTTCTCAGAGGGACCAGGAATGCTCAACACATTTTTATTGTGGCATTTGCTTATAGCTTACTTATTGTGGCCCTGAATGGCCAAACACAAATACAACAATAAAAATAAAAAGGACTGCAACAAATTAAAAATCACTATGTAAAATTTAAACAAAGTGCAAAAAATAACGTAAAACAGTAAAAAAAATAAAAATCATGTTCATGACACTAACGTAACAGTGCATGTAATTATAATAACAGCATTGAAATGAAAATACGAAAAGGGGTGCAAAATTAACATGAAAAGGAAAGTGCCTGAAATAAATTTCAAAAATTGGGTGTGACACATGGACATTGTTGTTCTGATTTTCTCTATTTCCTTGACTGTGCAGTTGAATATACACCTTTGGCAAGACATTTCACTTTTAAATTCTGGGGATTACCTGCATGTGTGAAGCGGGTGAATGCTATTTCTGTTGTTTTAATTTTGAAATGCATCTCCATTGTTAAATTTTGTTTAATTTCATGCACAATTCTTTATGTTTCAGCACTACTTTTTTATGTTTATTTTGCACACTTACTTTTCTGTACTAACTTTGCACATCTATCCATTTGTTTTAGACGTGCTTTTTAAAAAACTGTATGCACTTGTTTTTTATATAAATTTTGTGATATTTAAATAAAATTCATACATTGATTTTTAATTTTGTTTTTGTGTTTTGCCTTTTGGAGTCACCATGCCTACTAGATACAGGGGTACAGAAATGCAAACTATACTGTATTCTGGTTTGATTGGTATGCTCCAAATAATCTGTCTGTTATTGTCTACTTAAGTAATTTGTTAGCACATTAATCTTAAAATCTGTAATTCTACTGATAAACAGAAAATTACATTTTGCTTTATTCTAACTTGTGTTTTAAATTTTTGTTTATTGAATCTTTAAAAATATAATACAGATTTTTTTGATGTGTTAACTTCCATCCTTTCTATTTGGTATTAGTTTGTAATTTTGTGTTATCTAATTTGTTGCAGGCTACATTTTCTTCCAGTTTAAGGGTTACTTAACTGATATTTCTTCTGGCAGCTTTCATTGACATTGTGTGATAGCCACGTATGACAGCCTGCTTTGAATTCCCAATGGCATATTTAGGCACATACTGTACTGTGTGTATGTGTGTATAAATATATATAAGATACATGCTTTGACTTATCTTTCTTCATGACATCTCAAAAAAGTGTAGACCCCCTGTGAACATGCTGTGAAATAAGAATAAATTTTGCTGTGTAGCTGGCAGTCAACAAGGAATTTATTTAAACTTGTTTTTTGAAGCCATAGAGGGCACATATACCTCTTGGTAACAGAGACTAAATAATTAACTGATTACTCAGACTTACAGGGAAAAATCCTCTCATACAACATAGTACATGGTTTAATAGTTTAAATTTATGATAATAAAATAAGTGGCTGTGCTCTACAGAAGCAGACATGCTCATAATCCAATATAATGTGTCAGGTGCATTTTACAATTAATTTTTCAACTGTGTTTTTGGAACATTGTAAACACTGTATTGTCTTTTTGGATCAAATATGCAGGAAAATGGGACACACTTCAATGTGGATTTAGGTTTTAAATTCAGAAAAACTCAATATTATAGTGTATTTCCATTTTCTATCAAAATAAACATTTTTGATCATTTTATTAATTTTTAATGGGTACTGCATATATTTATATATTAAGTAGGAAACAAACCAAAAAAAACCCAAATCAAGTGTATTTGCCTCTGTACTACAGGTTCTGTCTTTGTAGGGATCATGGTCTCAAATAAACAGTGTCTTCTGATTGCTCTTCATCTTGTACAGTGATCTCTTGCTATATTACGCTTCGACTTTTGCGGCTTCACTCTATCGCGGATTTTAAATGTAAGCATATCTAAATATATATCATGGATTTTTCGCTGGTTTGTGGATTTCTGCGGACAATGGGTCTTTTAATTTATGGCACATGCTTCTTCAGTTGCTTTGCCCAGTTGATTTCATACAAGGGACGCTATTGTCAGATGGCCGAGAAGCTACCCAATCAGAGTACATATTACATATTAAATAAAACTCCTCAATGATATAAGATATTACCGTGTGGTGCTTCGCATACTTGAAAGCCCAAACAGCACGTATTGATTTTTGATTGTTTGCTTTTGTCTGTCTCTCTCTCTCTCTGACATTCTCTGCTCCTGACGGAGGGGGTGTGAACAGAGGGGGTGTTCGCACACTGGCCTAGAGGATACAGACGCTCCTCTAAAAAATGCTGAAAGACTACCTTCACATTGCTGCCTTCCTTGCAGCTGCTTTGCCCGGCGGTGCCTCGCATACTTAAAAGCCCAAACAGCCCTATTGATTTTTGATTGTTTGCTTTTCTCGCACTCTCTCTCTCTGACATTCTCTTCTCCTGACGCGCACTCCTTTGAAGAGGAAGATATGTTTGCATTCTTTTAATTGTGAGACGGAACTTTCATCTCTGTGTTGTCATGGAGCACAGTTTAAACTTTTGACTAAAGGGTGTTATTTCATGTCTAGAGGCTGTCTAAATAATGCTAAAAAATGTATTTAGAAGGGCGTGAACAGGTTTTCTATGCTCTTAACTGCGAAAATATATAAAATTTATAAATAAAGAATCCTACTTCGTGGAAATTAATTTATTGCGGATTAATTGTGATAAATGAGGGTTTACTGTATATATTTGTTTAGGAAAAGAGCAGAATTGACCATGAGATTGTAAATGTTAGCATATAGGTAGCCCTTGAAATGGACAACCAAGAACCTGGCCACCTCTTTGTGAGATAGAGATAGATCAGGGGTCCTCAATCCCAGTCCTGGGGCCTCATGTATAATGCCGTGCGTAGAACTCGCACTATAACATGGCGTAAGCACAAAAGCCGAAATGTGTTTACGCACAGAAAAATCCAGATGCAGGAATCTGTGCGTACTCCAACTTCCACGTTCTTCCGCTACATAAATCCCGATCAGCGTGAAAACTAACGCGTGCACGCGCATTATGTAACGCCGCAAATCCTCCCAGAATTACGCCTATTTGAATATGCAAATCAATATAAATCGCCCTTAAGCACAGCCTTCTGTGAAAAGACAATGGGAAAAGCACGGGGAAAATATAAGAATTTCAGCGAATACCAAGTGGAGGCAAATGAAAAACATACTATTTGTTCAAATAAACCGTGGTATAATCAACAAAATGAAGTTGATCGAGTGACATAGCGTGTTGGAGAAACTTGAAAGCTCACATTCACAAATCGCACAGTGTCGGAAATAAAAAAGAAGTCACATATCAAAGTCGCCGTGAAAAGCCGAGTTGTAAGCCCACTGTCTGAGTGTCATATGAAAGCTTATTAGGGTACAGAGAAAAAAGGCACACAGTGAGGAAAAAGCACGAAATGTCAACTTCAATCTCGACATTTCCACTTTAATCACGTAGTTTATTTTGTCATTAAAGTAGAACATCATAAACTTCATCTTAAAATCGTTTAATTAACCAGTTTCTCAAATCACATCGTAATTAAAGTAGCACGTTAAATGCTTTGTTTTGTATTTGATCTTCTATGTGCTCTATGTGTGTGAATCACTACTTGCTTTTTAAACCGGCTCTCTTCCTCCAACTGGACACAGAATCCATTACATTCATAATATTACAGTTCTCTGAATAACTAAAATAACGTGATATCATTTTCATGATGATAGGAGTTAAAGCACGTTATTAAACATGTGTTTCACATTCGATGAAATAATTTATTGCAGCAGTACAATCAGGGGCGGCTCTAGGCTTGTGGTGGCACTGGGCAGAGGAAGAATCGGTGGCTCCTTCGCCCGCCCGTCAGTAAGGTAGCTTATGCACAGTGGATGGCTACGTTTTGCGGACACTGCATAGCCGCCTCGTGCTCATGACACAAGCATTTAACTTTTGCGAAATTTGTCGCTGTGTTTTTAGCTGTGTTGTTATTTTCTCTTTCTGTTTTATATTCAATATATATTGGCGTAGCCGTCACTGCAGTCAGTGCTTTTCTTTCCCCAAGTAACCGATCGCCAAACAATCAGCTCTGTAATAGACGTTAAGCCATCTGTAAACTTAGCCCCGATTCTTCAGAACGTTTAAAGAACATTGAAATAACTTCGTAGTACATGTTTAATTATTCTATCCTTAACGACACTCCCAGTGAAGAATATAGATTATTTAAATGAAGTTAAAGTTTTATCTGTATAATTTAATAAACATATTTTGCTGAATTTCACCTTATAAATGATATCGTTTCTGTTTCTGAACCGCGAATTCCGTACAGGAAAGGCTTTAAAACATTTTGCAGTGGCTGAGACAGCGTGTCCTTGAAGCTGTATGCCGATAATTCCCTTTCCGATCAGCTGCTGCTGTGATTCACACTCAGATACAGTGATATAAATACTCCGAGTGGTGCAGTGAGAGAAATATTGAAAAAGATGATCCGCTGTGGCAACTCCTAACAAGAGGAGCTGAAAGAAGAAGAAGAAGAAGAAGAAGTGAGAGTAACAACGCTAAAGCAGTTATGGTATTTGGAATACTATGGCTGTTCCCTCTACCATTATATTGTTACAAGTTAATTACAATCAGATGCATTACACTAATAAACAATATGCGGTTAGTTTCTGTGTATTTATAAAGCCGCGTCAGGAAAATAAGGTGTAACCACACAGGAACAGTAGCACTGCTTTGACGCTGGGTGCTGCCAGTCTGCAAAACCGAGCAGAACTTGCGTACGACAAGGTATGAGGTACCGTGGAAAAGTGCGTGGATTTACGCCAAGTGTAGGTTTTATACATCGCGATTTGAACGTGGAAAAGTTCTGTACGTACGCACCGTTTATACATGAGGCCCCTGGAGAGCCGCAGTGGCTGCAGGTTTTTGTTCTGACCTGGTTGCGTAATTAGAAAGCAATTCTTCCCAATAAAGCACTAACAAGCTATGAAATTAAATTAACTCTGCTATGTCAGGTCATTCTCATATCCTAGATTTTCTTTCCCTTTCTATCATGCAAATGATTTGAAGGCTAAAATGAACGAGTAATTCACAGTCCTTCACTTTTTTCTCTTAATTTTTCTTCCAAGTATTTAATTAAACCCAATAGTGCAGATAAATACACACAGGTGTAAATGTAAATAAGCTAAATGGAGAAATGCTGCTCTCTCTTGTCATTTGCATGTTATTGATAATAAGGAGCAATTAAAATAGCTGTTTAAGACAAAATTAAGCAATAAGGGCTCAAAATCACTAAAGTGAAGCAGAAGTGTTACTTTAGCAATAAGTGCTTTTTATTAAGCAACTGGGTTGGAGCAAAAACTTGCAGCCACTGCGGCTCTCCAGGACCGTGATTGAGGACCCCTGAGATAGATAGATAGATAGATAGATAGATAGATAGATAGATAGATAGATAGATAGATAGATAGATACTTTATTAATCCCAAGGGGAAATTCACATAATACAGCAGAAGTATACTGATACAAAGAAACAATATTAAATTAAACAGTAATAAAAATGAAAAAATGAAAAAGCAGACAATAACTTTGAGTAATGTTAGCATTTACTCCCCCGGGTGGAATTGAAGAGTCGCATAGTGTGGGGGAGGAACGATCTCCTCAGTCTGTCAGTGGAGCAGGACGGTGACAAAAGTCTGTCACTGAAGCTACTCCTCTGCCTGGAGATGACACTGTTCAGTGGATGCAGTGGATTCTTCATGATTGACAGGAGTTTGCTTAGCGCCCGTCGCTCTGCCACAGATGTTAAACTGTACAACTTTACTCATACAATAGAGCCTGCCTTCTTAACAAGTTTGTCCAGGTGTGAGGCGTCTTTCATCTTTATGCTGCCACCCCAGCACACCACAGCATAGAAGAGGGCACTCGCCACAGCCTTCTGGTAGAACATCTGCAGCATCTTACTGCAGATGTTGAAGGATGCCAACCTTCTCAGAAAGTATAGTCTGCTCTGACCTTTCTTACATAGAGCATCAGAATTGGCAGTCCAGTCCAATTTGTCATCCAGCTGCACTCCCAGATATTTATAGGTCTGCACCCTCTGCACACAGTCACCTTTGATGATCGCAGGGTCCATGAGGGGCCTGGGCCTCCTAAAATCCAACACCAGCTCCTTGGTTTTGCTGGTGTTAAGATGTAAGTGATTTGAGTCGCACCATTTAACAAAGTCTTTGATTAGCTTCCTGTACTCCTCCTCCTGCCCACTCCTGATGCAGCCCACAATAGCAGTGTCATCAGCGAACTTTTGCACGTGGCAGGACTCCGTGTCATGTTGGAAGTCTGATGTATATAGATTGAACAGGACCGGAGAAAGTACAGTCCCCTGCGGCTCCCCTGTATTGCTGAACACAATGTCAGACCTGTAGTTCCCAAGACGCACATATTGAGATCTGTCTGTAAGGTAGTCCACAATCCATGCCACCAGGTGTGAGTCTACTCCCATCTCAGTCAGCTTGTCTCTAAGGAGCAGAGGTTGGATGGTGTTGAAGGCGCTAGAGAAGTCCAAAAACATAATTCTTACAGCACCACTGCATTGTGTGGAGTCAATCTCTGGAAGGGTACATGATCTGTCATCGAGATAAACTTCCTACCCATTAGGTAGCACTATAACTGGGTTTATGACCCATTTGAGAGCAAGAACTTCCCTCTCCACATTTTCCAGTCCAACAGTTTTTGACACATAACAGGAAACTTGGCACCATCCATAATCTGGTTCCACATGGCATCCAAGGCAAGTTTTAGAAGCATTGGTCTGGAGGAGAAAGGAGAGAGGAAAGTCAAAGCATGTGACATTGCAAGTTGGCTCTGCACTCCCAGTTGCTCTAGGGAGCCTGCCTGTCACATAACTGGGATAAGCTAGGCAAGTGAGGACGCATAAACACAAAGCAAGATGTAGGTGCAAAAGTGATAAGTGCTTTTATTAAAACAATAAAAAAAAATCAAGTGTCTAAAAGTAGTGAATTACTTCATCATTCAATAAATAAATAATCGTTAAAACATTTCAAAACTGGAGGTTAAAAACAGTTCCAATAAATATCCATTAAAATAAGAGGTAAAAGCCAAGGACAAAACTTTGAGTCCCAAATACTGCCTTTTTAAACCTGACACTGCCCTTATTTTGTTTGACTTTGCAACAAGAGACAGCCACCGACAGGTGCAGTGAACCTTCATGTCCTGGCTCAGGTCCCCATTGTGTGGCTTTCGGCAATCCTGGGGTACCACGCTGCACGGCACACGTCTCCCACCGCCTATCACTCAGCATCTGTGGGAGACACTTTTTAAAGCAATATGATTTTTTTCTATTGCATGAAAACACTAACCTTTGTTTTAATGGACGGCACATGCTTTTGTGAATTACAAGGGGGACACTGAAAGATTTACTACTCTGTAAAGCTATTAGAATGGGATCATCAGAGATATAGAGTAAATTAAGTATAATAAACATATCTTAAAAGCCTTTCAGTAGTAATGCAAACAATTAATAATTAGTAAGTTAAAATTAATACTGTATGGTGTCACCCTAATAAACATACTTTATTCTTTTAATTTGATTGAGTGATTAGTTTATTTGTAAAATTGTCATACAGAGAAAAATGATATTAGATTTGTGGACTGGGACCCGGACACAGGTAGACGAACATCTTAAGTTCACCACACACTGTTTATTTACACTACTATTTACACAAATTATGTGCACTCACAACCCCAGTGCCTCCAGCACCGATTCCCCCCAATGTCCAGGCCACACTCTTCCAGTCACTGTGCGTCTCTTTCGACCGCCTCCCATCCTCTCCCAAACTCTGTCCTCTTCCACCCAACATCCACTCCTGGCTGGAGAACCCGGATGGGCTCCAGCTGCTTCCCGGCAATCAGTCCTGGCCACACCCCAGTGTGGCGGAAGTGCCGGCTGCGCACCCAGAAGCCGTCCGGGTGTCCCCTGTCGTCTTTCCCCCAGCACTTCCTGGTGTGGCGGAAGTTCTGGGCTCCAGGGTTCCTCAGGCACCAGGGCGCCGCCTGGCGGTGGCCACGGGCCCCTACAAGGTTGGGCTTCCAAGCCCCGTACCCCTGGCCCCCAATACAACCAGGGCGATCACCCCCTTGCGGTCTGGAGGAGGCACAAGCCCTCCTCTGGTCCTCCTGGGCGTCCCACACGGGATACTCCGGCATCGGGGCACCGCCTGGCAGTGGCCACAGGTCCCTACAGGACTGGGCTTCCAAGCCCTGTACCCGAGGCCCCCAACATAACCAGGACGGACGCCCCCTCGCGGTCTGGAGGAGGCACAAGCCCTCCTCTGGTCCTCCTGATTATATAAATAGGTGCTCAAATAAATGGCAGAGAAAATATGCCACATTTCAAACAGCCAGAGTCAAATCAGTCACAGAATCCTAAGTGAAGAATAAATGTCTTACAGTCAACACTGTAACTAAAACTGATCAATTTCTACTCAGATAAATCGCTTCAAGGGCAAGCTTACTTTCAAACTATCATTTTAAAATTTTATCAGTTGAAAGCAGTATATAATGAATAAATTTGCTGCACTTATCTTCTCAAATAAAATGTGGTTTTGGTTTCTTCCAGAGTACAGTCCAACATTGCCTGCTGCAATGCAAACAATGAACAGCTTGTACTAGCCAGATGTGCAATATGGGCTGATGTAAATGTTGTGCACTGGTCCAGCAACAGTGCATCTGGAAAAGCAACAAAAGACAACATGTAAAAACTGTAGGGAGACTTCCTATCTCAGTAATGAGCGTCCAAGCAATTAATACTCAGCTTATGGATTAAAAATAGTATAACCTTGCATTTCTTATTTCACAGCAATAGTTTTTCCCTCAACAGTAATACAGTTTAAAAGGATAATTTTTTAAAGGGTAGTAAGATGAAAGATAAAGACAAATAATATACATTAATAATCTTGTGTAGCGTTCCTGTATGTTTCTTTAGTTCCATCCATCCATTATCCAACCTGCTATATCCCAACTACAGGGTCACGGGGGTCTGCTGGAGCCAATCCCAGCCAACACAGGGCACAAGGCAGGAAACAAACCCCGGGCAGAGCACCAGCCCACTGCAGGACACACACACAGGGCAATTTAGAATCACTAATGCACGTCTTTGGACTATTGGAGGAAACCCATGCAGACACGGGGAGAACATGCAAACTCCACGGAGGGAGGACCTGGGAAACGAACCCAGGTCTCCTAACTGCAAGGCAGCAGCGCTACCCACTGCGCCAGCGCACTACCGTGCCACCCTTCTTTAGTTCCTATATTCTTAAATTGCATGAAAATAAAATCTAACAGTTACAAAAGGCAGATATTCTTGTCATAATGTGGATTTGTTTTAAATTTGTTCTGACTTTTATTCTGTGTTTTTCTGGTTTCTTTTCTTGCCTTTACGGATTTTGAAATTCCTAGATCCTAATTCTGAGGTTAGCTTTTTAAATACAATTACTTAAACTAAGTAAATTACTTGTTGTAGAAGATTGTATCTTTTCTAAAACCATTTGCTTTTTTCATGGGCATTTTGTGGATTTGTTACCTTGATGTGGTGATCTGGGTGACCCCCTTCATGTAGGGCACGGTCCCGGAGGTCATGACCTATGCAACATGGTGCAATTCACTTTGTGATGTCCAAGATTATGGATAGCTGTTTCTAAACTTTGCTATCATGCTTGTTTCACCTTTTACTGCTTTGTCTTTTCACATTGATTTAGGATATTTGTTTGGCCTTGACGATAGCCAAGTTCTGTCTTTTTGGTTTCGACTCTTGCTTGTTTATATTGAGTACATTTCATGTTATGGTCCCTTCCAAAATTAAAAACCTTACATCTCCCTCTATGGTAGTATAATTCTAGCTTTACTACTACAGTAACATGCATAGTTATATTTATTTCCTCCAAATGGTTAGATCAGCATAAATCAGTTTTATATCATTTTTAATGTGCCAGGATACAAATTGTTATGAGAAATGTACTGTCTTTATTTTTGGAATGAATAATGCTCAATAAGCATAGAGATCCACTAATTAGAAATGGCCAAAGTGGTATGAGGACTATAAAAAGCCCAATCAAGTAGGCTAGAATCTCAACTGGTTTGCCTAGCAGAGGTGCACACAAAGGTAGCCTGATATCCACCAAGACTGCCTTGATTCACCCTAAACCAAGACTGGTGTGCTTCTAAATCAAAGTTCAAAAATATATTCTTAACTTTCCTAATTATATGAAAAATGCCCAACCAGAAAAGGGATGATCATAAACCCTTGGCAATGTTATGAAAAAGGCAAATACGAATCTTTATAAATTTATTTCACAAAATACTCTATATAACAAAGAAAACAGAAAGGCGTAAAAGGAATTACCAAGAAAAAAAAAGGAATTTCAGTATTAAGTCTAAAACACAATCTAAGCAGAGTGTTCAAAAAACAGAGCAAGAAAGTCAAAAATCTCAAAAATCCAGTAACTCAATAATAACAATAAGCAAAAAACACAACCAAACTTAACAACATTAAGCGCATACAATGGGCAGTTGGCCCCACTTATTGGGGAACTATTTACAAAATGCAAGGAACTTAATAGAACAAATTATTACACATATACAGCTAAGTAATAAACACATAATTATGTAAAGAATAAACATAGACAACAATATCAACATAAACAATTCAAGAATTAAAAATGAAATTAAAGAGACATAAAAAAGAATTTAAAAATAAGCTGGGGGGAATCCTTGTCTGAAAAACAGAAAACAGTAAAGGCAGATTGTTTTATGTTGCGTGTTAAACATCCTGATTATAATTTACACAGATTGATTATATTCTTACATAAATGAAAATTACTTCAAGCATTTATTGCCCATGTCTATGTAAAATTCAGATACATGATCTTCAAAAATAATTTATCTGCCTTGTAACACGACATGATATTGGATTCCAAATGCGCCAACAACAGTACTTCTAGAGTTTCCAAGCGCAACTGTTTCATGCTTATTTTAAGCATGGGTCAAAATCAAAAAAGCAAATTGTGGTTTTCTGTTCAGATGAAATTGGAAGAAAACATGTAATGGTGAATGATACAACTTCTGCAATTTAACGGAAGAACAATAGTTCTTTGAACCTTGTCAGAAGTCATATACAGCAGACAGTAACCAAAAACATTTCACTCCTTTCTATGAAACAACAAAAAAAAAAGTTCATGTGCACTAAAGAACACAAACATTAGAAAGTGCAGCCTCAAAACATTGTCACCTGGTCAGGTGAATTCTACTTGATGCTTGAAATTACTGGATTGTGTGGAAGGAATTTAGCAACACCCCGACAGGGTGCCCTGTTCTCACCGTGTAATTGAGGCAACAAAACACAGGCAGGAGAAAGCGTTAATCAAGTCTTCTTTTTTATCTAAGTCTTGCAAGAGGTAAGAAGTTGCAGAAGCGTAAGTACCTTATTTGCAAGTGTTAAAAAGGAGGGATGCGTGCTGCACTACATTTACAGTTAGGTCCATAAATATTTGGACAGAGACAACTTTTTTCTAATTTTGGTTCTGTCCATTACCACAATGAATTTTAAATGAATCTCAGATGCAGCTGAAGTGCAGACTTTCAGCTTTAATTCAGTGGGGTAAACAAAACGATTACATAAAAATGTGAGGCAATTAAGGCATTTTTTAACACAATCTCTTCATTTTAGGGGATCAAAAGTAATTGGACAATTGACTCAAAGGCGATTTCATGGGCATGTGGGCAAGTCCGTCGTTATGTCATTATCAATTAAGCAGATAAAAGGCCTGGAGTTGATTTGAGGTGTGGTGCTTGCATGTGGAAGATTTTGCTGTGAACAGACAACATGCGGTCAAAGGAGCTCTCCATACAGGTGAAAGAAGCCATCCTTAAGCTGAAAAAACAGAAAAAACCCATCTGAGAAATTGCTACAATATTATGAGTGGCAAAATCTACAGTTTGGTACATCCTGAGAAAGAAAGCAAGCACTGGTGAACTCAGCAACGCAAAAAGACCTGGGTGTCCACGGAAGACAACAGTGGTGGATGATCACAGAATCATTTTCATGGTGAAGAGAAACCCCTTCACAACAGCCAACCAAGTGAACAACACTCTCCAGGGGGTAGGCGTATCGATATCCAAGTCTACCATAAAGAGAAGACTGCATGAAAGTAAATACAGAGGGTGCACTGCAAGTTGCAAGCCACTCATAAGCCTCAAGAATAGAAAGGCTAGATTGGACTTTGCTAAAGAACATCTTAAAAAGCCAGCACAGTTCTGGAAAAACATTCTTTGGACAGATGAAACCAAGATCAACCTCTAGCAGAATGATGGCAAGAAAAAAGTATGGACAAGGCGTGGAACAGCTCATTATCCAAAGCATACCACATCATCTGTAAAACACGGTGGAGGCAGTGTGATGGCTTGGGCGTGCCTGGCTGCCGCACTGGGACACTAGTGTTTATTGATGATGTGACACAGGACAGAAGCAGCCAAATGAATTCTGAGGTGTTCAGAGACATACCGTCTGCTCAAATCCAGCTAAATGCAGTCAAATTGATTGTTTGATTGATTGGTTTCATGATACAGATGGACAATGACCCAAAACATACAGCCAAAGCAACCCAGGAGTTTATTAAAGCAAAGAAGTGGAAAATTCTTGAATGGCCAAGCCAGTCACCTGATCTTAACCCAATTGATCAGCCATTTCACTTGTTGAAGACTAAACTTTGGACAGAAAGGCCCACAAACAAACAGCAACTGAAAGCCGCTGCAGTAAAGGCCTGGCAGAGCATTAAAAAGAGGAAACCCAGCATCTGGTGATGTCCATGAGTTCAAGACTTCAGGCTGTCATTGCCAGCAAAGGGTTTTCAACCAAGTATTAGAAATGAACATTTTATTTCCAGTTATTTAATTTGTCCAATTACCTTTGAGCCCCTGAAATAAAGGGATTGTGTTAAAAAATACTTTAGTTGCCTCACATTTTTATGCAATCTTTTTGTTCAACCCACTGAATTAAAGCTGAAAGTCTGCACTTCAACTGCATCTGAGTTGTTTCATTTAAAATTCATTGTGGTAATGTACAGAACCAAAATTAGAAAAAAGTTGTCTCTGTCCAAATATTTATGGACCTAACTGTATATACTTCATTTATTAGCTCACAATTTTAAGGAATTCATTACATAATCAGAAAATCTTTAACATGATTGGTTACATCTAGTTGCTAACAGGACATGTCAGAACATTGATAACTTAAATGACCACAATTAATTAACCTGGTCCACTAGGCTGATTGACAGTCCTGTTAAATTAGGAGTATGTGGCTTTTTAGGCATTTTAAAAGTACACTGTGTGCATGGCATGCACGTCCACTTCATTTTGAACCCTATGAATGACCATATGTTTCTTTCTTAGTTCAGCCATGTCCGTCAACAGGAAACATAGCCTGAGCATAACAATAGAGCGGTGAAAGTAAAAGATTACTTTTTTTTTCTTTTAAGCCTTATATTTGTCTTTTTTGCTATAAAGTCGCTTACAATGCCTTTTCTTAATAACTCAAACCATAGCGAATATCAAAATAACACCTTCAGCCTTTAAGCATAAGCTAAGAAAAATAAAAGACTCAGCACAAACACAGCAAATAATGAAGCTGGTTTCCTCTTAACAGAGCACCTACATCCTATGCTAGGTGCACATCGAACCAGGGTTCAGATCCAGCTTCTGCAATTATCAGGTTATTACAAAAACTGAATTCATTGATATGTCCTGATGAGTGTTGGGGCTTGTAGGTTTAGACAGAACTACATGAACAACAGCCCCAGGTTCAACAGGCGTTACATTCCAAATAAATATCTTTAATCTGACATTCCTTTTTTCCTAATTAAATACTATCTCAATTCTTTCTCTATCTGACCCTCGTTCCAGAGTAGCTTAATCCTCCATCTCTTCCAACTTTGACTCACCTAGATGAGGTTGGTGGGGTTTTTTAAGCCAGAACCCTGAATACTTCTGATGACAAATCATTGCACCCAGAAAGCACTTCTGAGTAAGACCTTCTTAAATTAGAGAAGTCTTCTCCCTACATCTCCCCCTGGTGACACCTATGGAAACTAACAGGGCTGCCAATCAAGACTACAACTCCCAGGCAGCCATGCGGGTGAACACACAAGACTTCTACCAGACGGATTCTGCCACTGGTATACTGGGGATGCAAACAGCTCTGTCTCCCTCTGTTTTTCCATTATGTCATCCTGACTGGGGAAGGGAACACCAACCATTCTGGCTGGGACACCCATTCACCTATGTTCTCTGCTCTGTTATGAGGGCCTCCTGGCCAGGTAACTGATTATCCATCCCAGGTGGGATGCTAGTCCATCCTTGCCTTTGATTAAATTACAAACAATGAAGGCTGATGGTGGCAGTGTAATTGTTTTCATGGCACACACTAGAGCTAGGTATGACTTGAAGAACATTTGAATGTTTCAGGGTATTTGACATTCACTGCCAATCAAGCGCAACCCCTCACAGCAGAAGTTTGAAAAATAACAGTGAAATATGAATTCAGTCTAACAACAGTTATTAACATTTTATTCAGTTTAAAGCATAAAGTTTTGGTGGTAAAAACAGTCTGACCTGATGCAAAATAATTTGCTTTTAGTATATTCAATGTTTTTATGTTTTTAAAGTGTTTATTTTGTAGAATATATTATAGTGGTGCTTGTGAAAGGTAATGAATCACATGAAATGCTCATTTTGTCTACACTGTAAAAATTACATTCCTGTGGATATCTTAAGGTTTAAGGAAAGCATCAACTGTTCTTTGGAAATGTCTGAAAGCTCCCGGGTCTACTTAATGGATTTAAGTTATATAAATAAATAAAGCTTCTAAAGCGAGTCAGTGATGTTTATGAAACTGATAAAAAAAATGGAGTTATACTGCTAAAAATGCATTATCTTCTTTCCAGAGTAAGTCCATTGAAATACTTATGAACCATGCACAGGCTTTGCTTTTCTCAAACACATAAAAATGCACAGCTGTATTTGAAAAAAAAAATACAATAGCTTAATTTGCTTACTTATAGCATGAGCACTTTGTTTTACTCAACACTGGATCAAACTCTTTTTGAACTAAAGTGACAGATGGATTAGTCTATTAAGTTATGCACATGACGGTTACAGCACATTAGTCTTAACCCATCTGAAAACAATATAGTATGATATATACAGCAAATCTTTATGCAGAGTAATTCCTGTTTGCAACAAATAATTGAATGCTACTCTCTTCATTATTAGCCTTCAGTGTTTTTTGTGTTTTTTTTCAGTGGGTCAACTAATGAAACAAGCCTATGAAATTGTAACACTCTTAACCAAATTCCAGTTTTGTTCTGGTTGAGAAGTATTAGACTTTGATACCAATGTCTATGATGAGATGTAATTTTCCATATTACTACTGTTTTATCTGGTTACTTCCACTTGTTCATTTCTTCCATAGACCCATTGTAAAGATAAAGAAATAGATTTAATGCGGAGAGAGAGATCTGCAGTCAAATTTTAAAAACCAAATGAAACAGAGAATAAACTGCTATTCTTTAGGATCATACACTGTGGGAGGCAAGTCACAAAGTCCTGGATCTGGATAGAAATATTTCAAAAAGGACATTAATAATAATGTGAACATTTTTTAAGGGACAGTTTACTTTAGCAAATCCTTGTCAAATTTCCTTGCAATGTTTCTTTATTTTCATTTTGTTAGGTATCTGTCAATCATTATCCAACCCACTATATCCTAACACAGGGTCATGGGGTTCTGCTTGAGCTAATCCCAGCCAACACAGGATGTCAACCCACCACAGGGCACACACACCAAGAACAATTTAGGATGGCCAATGCACCTAACCTGCATATCTTTGAACTGTGGGAGGAAACCGGAGCACCTGGAGGAAACCCACGCAGACACGGGGAGAACAAGCAAACTCCACGCAAGGAGGACCCAGGAAGCGAACCCAGGTCTTCTTACTGCGAGGCAGCAGCGCTACCCACTGCACCACCATGCTGTCCTTGCTGGGTATCTGGATTATTATTTTCTTAAATTGCATGCTTTTGTATTATTCTTGTGCTGAATGACAGCACAGTGGGACTTCAGGTACTCTTGCCACTTCACATTGTTTTATTTCTCTTTGGTGGGTTCTTGTTTGGTCCAAAGTTCTGTTGACATATTGTGAATAAGGGTGGTGAGTGTATCATACGGCAGACTAAGACAGATTTCAAGTACCTGCTGCCCTGACATGCAATATATTTGTATTTAAAAAAGGTTGTATGAATGGGTGAATTTGTAATACAGAACATAAATAATTATTTTTCTGTTTAATGTTCATTAATTAAAAGTGTTTGTTTTTGCTTTAATTTAATTATGCCTGTTCTACGTTTCAGTTTGAATTCTTGTCTGACTACTCTATTTTTCTTCCTGTTTTGCAGAAGATGTATCTTATATTAACTAGGGAATCTAAATTGGCTCAGTATGAATATAGGCATGTACTGTATGTGAGTGTGCCCACTGAAGGACTGGGACCCTGTCCATGCTTGTTTCCTGCTTTGTGCCCATTGCTGCTGGGATAGCATCCAGTCCCATGAATGTAGATTGCATTAACCAGGCCTATATTTTATTCAATCTTTGTTTTGCAATTATAACTTTAGCTGAAAAAATAAGTTAAAGTTTGCAGGGATTTTACACTTTTTTATGAACTGTAGTTGTCCTGATAGTTCATAATACCCCTCAGTGGCAGATTTAGGCATGGGCAACATGGGCAGCTGTCCAGAGCTGGCATCTTGCTGGGGCAGGCATGAGATTCTATCAGCAAAACATTCAGAATGGTAATTACAGCCTGAGAAGGTTAATCTGTTTCAGGCTGCGTTTATAAAAGTTAAGGGGTGCATGCTCTGTAAAGTCTGCATTATGTTTAGAGAAAGGTGCCAACTATGTAACTGAAGGGGCCACGCTCTGGATCCCGAGGGTACCAACCCGACTGTTGAAGTCTAGTAATGTTGTTTGTGCACCAATTATGTAACTGAAGGGGCATGCACTCCAGGCACTAAGGAGGACAGGTCATTGAAGTCTAATGTTGACTACCTGCTATGGACAACGATGAGTGCCGTCCCCATCCCCAACACCTATTTCTCCAAAAGGGCTTCGACTGGCACTGATACATTTCTTCTTTTTTGAACTTGCCCTTTCCTGTTGAATCCTAGCAGCAGTGTTCAAAAAGGAAGGAAATTATCCTAGAAGAAGCATTGGTCCTTTACAAGGCACACTCAGACTCGCTTACTAGGCCAATTTAGACTCACCAATTGGCCTAAGGTAAAGTCTTTTTTGTGAATTGGTAAGGGCTTGGAGAAAACCAACAGAGATGCATGGAACATACACATACACTGTGTGCACAATTATTAGGCAAGTGAGTATTTTGACCATATCATCATTTTTAATGCGTATATTCCAACTCCAAGCTGTATTAACTTGAATGCTTATTGGATTTAAGCACGTCAGGCGATGTGTATTTGTGTAATGAGGGAGGGTGTGGCCTAAGGAGATCAACACCCTATATCAAGGTGTGCAGAATTATTAGGCAGCTAGTTTTCCTCTGGCAAAATGGGCCAAAAAATAGATTTAACTGACTCTGAAAAGTCAAAAATTGTAAAAAGTCTTTCAGAGGGATGCAGCACTTTTGGAATTGCTAAGATATTGGTGTGTGATCACAGAACCATCAAACATTTTGTTGCAAATAGTCAACAGGGTCGCAAGAAACGTGTTGAGAACAAAAGACGCAAATTAGCTGCCAAAGATTTCAGAAGAATCAAACGTGAAGCTACCAGGAACCCATTATCCTCCAGTACTTTCATATTCCAGAGCTGCAAACTACCTGGAGTGCCCAGAAGTACAAGGTGTTCAGTGCTCAAAGACATGGCCAAGGTAAGGAGGGCTGAAACCCAACCACCACTGAACAAGAAACATAAGTTCAAACGTCAAAACTGGGCCAAGAAATATCTGAAGACAGATTTTTTTCAAAGGTTTTATGGACTGATGAGATGAGAGTGACTCTTGATGGACCAGATGGATGGACCTGTGGACCAGTAATGGGCACAGAGCTCCACTCCAACGTGGAGGTGGGGTACTGGTATGAGCTGGTATTTTTAAAGATGAGCTAGTTGGACCTTTTTGCATTGAAGATGAACTCAAAATCAACTCCCAAACCTACTGCCAGTTTTTCGAAGACACTTTCTTCAAACAGTGATACAGGAAAAGACCATGATTTTTATGCAGGCCAATGCTCCATCACTTGTATCGAAGTTCTCACTGCGTGGCCAGCCAGTAAAGGCCTTAAAGATGAAGGAATAATGACATGGCCCCCCTTCCTCATCTGACCTAAACCCTATCGAGAACTTGTGGGCACTTCTTAAACGCTAGATTTACGGGGGAGAAAAACAATACACCTCTCTGAAGAGTGTCTGGGAGGCTGTAGTCACTGCTCCACAAAAAGCTGATCGTCAACAGATCAAGAAACTGACAGACTCCATGAATGGAAAGGCTTATGACTGTTATTGGAAAGAAGGGTGGCTATATTGGTCATTGATTGATTGATTTATTTTTTGAAATGTCAGAGATGTTTATTTGTAAATTTTGAGGTGTTTGTTTATTATTCTCACTATAACAGATGAAAATAAACAAGTGAGATGGGAAAATTTTCATTTTTCCTTTAGTTGCATAATAAATCTGCACACTAATACTTGCCTAATAATTGTGCACACGGTGTATTCTGCAAAGTATGAGAATCAATGCACCATTACAGTTTGGAATAAATGCTGTGTGATAAGCTGTCTGGTTTACAATGTTTTCCAAAGCCAGCCATAAGACCTTTTGAGAAGACTCAGACCCACACTGACATTTAGAGAACCAATATCAGGAAAGATGATCCACTTCAAGGAAGTAATCAGACATAGACTAGTGCATTCAGAGAAAACCGAAGAGATTCCTCTGAATGTTAGATAGAAAGCAGCACAGTAGATGTCATAGGTGGCTGACCCTCTACTCAGAGAGAGAGAGAGAGAGAAAGAGAATTAGGTCATGTAGAGCTAGCAAGAGCCCAGAAGATGTCCAGCCAACCAGGTTGCAACACATGGTGCCTAGCCTGGCAAGTAGAGAAAGCATTACCTATATAAGAGCAACACCATGGAGTACAAGCAGGACTTTGACATTTTCCATCCAGTCAGCAGAGTGCAGCATACCATACCTGAAAAGGATCAGTGTGGTCATGATGCCTTTCTGCAAAAAGCAGATTAGAGGACGAATGGTAAAAAGTCTTTGGTAAAGAATGAATTGCATAACTAATTAAATTGTGAATGGCAAAAAAGAATATAAACACAGGAAATTGGATAATTAATAATGCAAACAATTTGACCAATAATAGATTATTTAGTCCATTAATTTAGCTAATAGCTAAGTTGTACCCATACCTAATACTTTATAAACCTTGTCAAGGATTCTGCTTCAACTACGTCTCTGTGGTTTCTTTAGATTCCCCAGTAAAGAATTTCTTCCTGGCTTCAGTTCTAAACTCACTTCTCCTCAATTTTCACTGGTTTCCTTGGGTACGTGATTCCTTGTTAATTCTGATGGATCTACTTTATCAATGTTTTGAGAAATTTGAAGACTTGGATTAGGTCTCCACGGAGACTCCTCTGCTTAAGACTAAACAAATTTAATTTTTCTGAGTTTGTCTGAGTAGAACATGTCCTTAATACCTCGGATGTACCTGGTTGCTGTCCTCTGTACAGTTTGAAGAGCTGCTATGTCTTTCTTGTAGTGTGGTGAGTAAAACTTCACACAATACTCCAGATGCAGTCTCACTAGTGCATTATATAGACTAAGCATAATATCCCTTTTTTTTGCTTCCTCTTCAGTGTCTGCCATTTCACTGATTATAGTATAATCTGTGAATTTCAAACGTTTTCTAACCTAAATCTTTGTCATTGTCATAAGTCTGAAGAAGTAACAGTCCCAGGACAGACTCAGAGGGGCTCCACTGATGATCTCACCCCAATTTTTATCATTCCCCTCTTATCTTTACTCTTTGTCTCATAATGGTTAACCAACTTAGGATGTGTTGTAGGTTACCTCTGATGCCTACAAGCTTTTACTTTCAGAATTAATCTTCAGTGTGGGACTGTATCAAAGGCTTTTTGAAAGTCTAAGTAAATTATGACTATGCTTTTGTAAACATTACATTTGCCCAATGAAGCAATTGTATGCTTGGAACCACTGGCACAACTATAGGCTGTGTGGGCAGGTTTAAGTTGTAGTGAAATCCAGAGCACATGGTAACTGGATGGTTGTTGTTTCGCAAGGCTTTATTATTAATTAGCAACTGGGAGCCAGATTGAATTGGGCTACAAATTCTACGTTTGTGAAATCCATACTTTCTCTGCAAAGAATTATTTGTTTTTTAAGTCCTTGAAATGATTTTGTTATCATGGCACTGATTTGTGCTTAAAATAGACCTTTTTGGCCAATGTAATGAAGAGCTTTCTGTTTAAACGGGGCTGCAAGACATAAGCTCAGCTCTTCGGCGTACCTTATTTGATTTTTTCCCGAAATCAAATTTTCAAAACAAATCGTATTTTACGACTCTAATCAGAGTCGGAGTAATAATTATGTTGGCTTGGTCATTTTAGATCTGAGATCGTCTAAAATTTAAACAATGACCGTTGTTAATACCCAGCTGTCATTACTCAGTTTGCCAATAGATGTCAGAAGGACGGATGCCAAAACCGAACTGCCCAAAGATAGATTCTGACGTACCAAGCAAATGGCGATATATTCTAAATTACTTACGTTTCCGGAGCTGTCGAAGGGTTTAAGTCAGTCGACGATGTTAGTTCTGGAAAGTACACCCAACCAAACCAACATTCCAAAAACCAACCGAACTTACTGTTATCTGCTCGAACCAACACCGACTTACTACACTCGGCCGTCCAGCGGCGTCACTGAAACATTCAAAAATTCTTAGTCAATCATACAATACTGCGTCTGCATTTGTCACATTATGTTCTAACTACAGAGGCAGAGTCCCATTGCATGGCTCTAATTTGCATTGACTCGAGGTATTGACGTGAACACTATACATACAGGATATTGATGCGAACACCATACATACGGGGTATTGATGCAAACACCGTACATACGGGGTATTGACGAGAACACCATACATATGGGGTATTGATGCAAACATCATACATACGGATAGTATCGAATCTATACTTATAAAAGGCAAAGCCCTCACTGACTGACTGACTCACTCACACACTGACTCATCACTAGTTCCCCAACTTCCCGTGTAGGTAGAAGGCTGAAATTTGGCAGGCTTATTCCTTACAGCTTACTTACAAAAGTTAAGCACGTTTTATTTCGAAATTCTACGCGTAACGCATAGCATAAAGGTAAGACATTGTTTCTATTTCATTCAAATCATATAAAAAGCCTGTATGCTGGAAATTATAATAAAAATATAAACGAGTCTGAGTTAAACTTACAGCTTACTTACAAAAGTTAAGCACGTTTTATTTCGAAATTCTACACGTAACGGTCATAACGGTCGATAACGGTCGACAACGTCCGCCATGTTGAACTTTCTTATTTATGGCCCCATCTTCACGAAATTTGGTAGGCGGCTTCCCTGCGCTAACCGAAACCGATGTACGTACTCATTTCGATGGTATGATGCCACTGTCAGCCGCCATATTGAACTTTCCAACGTCACTAATTTTCCAGCTTCCCGTGTAGGTAGAAGGCTGACCCCATCTTCACGAAATTTGGTATGTGGCTTCCCTGCGCTAACCAAAACCGATGCACATACTTATTTCGGTGGTATGACGCCACTGTCGGCCACACTATTTATTTTCCAAACGTCACTAATTCTCCAACTTCCCATGTAGGTAGAAGGCTGACATTTCGCAGGCTCATTCCTTACAGCTTACTTACAAAAGTTAAGCAGGTTTCATTTAGAAATTCTACGCATAACGGTCATAACGGTCAACAACATCCACCATGTTGAACTTTCTTATTCATGGCTCCATCTTCATGAAATTTGGTAGGCAGCTTCCTTGCGCTGACCGAAACCAATTTACATACTTATTTTGGTGGTATGATGCCACTGTCAGCCGCCATATTGACTTTCCAGCGTCATTAATTCTCCATCTTCCCGTGTATGTGGAAGGCTGAAATTTGGTACTTATTTCAGTGGTATGATGCCACTGTCGGCCGCCATATTGAATTTTTCAACAGTCTTTGTTACTTATGGGCCCATCTTCAAGAAATTTGGTACGCGGGTTCCCAACGCTAACTGAATCCTACTTACGTACATATATATGTCCATAGCCTGCAGCTCAGTCACCATGTGAGGCGGCGTTGGGTCCCCCATCCCAATGCCTCCCACGTTGTTGGCTGCCTGCCTATATAAGGCCATCCGTCGCTCCAGTCTCTTCATTCCCTTCTTTGCTTCGCCACGGGATTCACATCTCCCTGCTGATAACTACAGCCGATTATGACAGCAGCAATCCAAGCTGTGAGATTTAAAACAAGATTACTGTTCACATGGCCAACTGTACGTTGCATGCTTATGAGTAAGCTCAGTGCACAGCTTGGTCATATTACAACCAGAGGGCCGAACTCACAATGTGGTATACAAAGAGATCCTTAACAAATAATTATTAGTATATTTTCCCTCAGTTTAAAAAGGTTTAATTTTCTTCTTTATTTATTATTATTTATTTATTTATTTATTTATCAAGCACCTTTAAACAACTTTCATTGACCAAAGTGCTGTACAACTAAAAGACAAAAAGGTTAGCAGGTACTTCACAGCGCATATATACTCAATATACATTGCACACTACTATACTAAACCAATCAATAAAATCAAAACAAAATAAGTAATAATAATAATAATAATAATAAATAAGATGAAACCAAGAAGGATTAAATGCACATAAAAACAGATGTGTCTTAAGCAGGGTTTTAAAATGATTAAGATTCTGGGCCGCTCTCAACTGCAAGGGGAGGCTGTTCCACAAACTGGGGGCTATTACCGAAAACGGTCTGCCTCCTCTGGTTTTAAGCTTTATTCTGGGGATATGGAGTAACTGAAGATCAGAGGATCGCAAGGTTCTGCCAGGAGAATACGGAACAAGAAGCTCCGACAAGTAGGCAGGTGCCAAGTCATTTAAGCTTTTAAAAACAAGCAGTAATATTTTAAACTGGATCCTGAAATGAACAGGAAGCCAGTGAAGGGAGGCCAGTATAGGTGTTATATGGTCACGCTTTTTCTTCCCTGTCAGAAGGCGGGCCGCTGCATTTTGACCGGCTTGCAGCCTCTGAATTTGTGCCTGACTGAGACCTATGTATAATGAGTAGTCAAGTAGTAGTCAAGGCGTGATGTAACGAAAGCATGAATTACTGTCTCATACTGTTCATGGGGAGTGCTTGACTTTACTAAGTAGTCTAAGTTGAAAAAGCTGGACCTTACAACTGCGCTGATCTGTTTATTCAACTTAAAAGCAGAGTCAAAAATGACCCCCAAATTTCTGGCAGACTGATGAGAAAAAGATGCCAGAGATCCAATAACACTGTCATACCCGCCGAGGACATTGGACTTTCCAAAAAAGTCTTAATAAATAGTTTTCTTAATAAAACTTTTAAGGCAGTACTTTGGCGCTGCGAAGCGCGGGTATTTTGCTATATATATATATATATATATATATATATATATATATATATATATATATATATATATGGATAGATAGATAGATAGATAGATAGATAGATAAATATAATGTGTGTTTGTGTATATATATATATATAGATATATAGATATACAGATAGATAGATATATATAAGGTGTGTGTGTATGTATGTACAGTATGTATGTGTATATATATAGAGAGAGATATAAATATATACATATATATATATAGATATTAGATATATATATATATATATAGATATAGATTTATATCACTTATAGATTTTATATCACTTTAACTTAATACTGAATACTCTGTATGTTCAATTCATCACAATAACTATTCATAGTGGCTCTAAAATCCGTACTGACCCCAACTCTCTCTTCTGTTTCTTTTTCCGGTTTCTTTGTGGTGGCGGCCTGCGCCACCACCACCTACTCAAAGCATCATGATGCACCAACATTGATGGACTGAAAGCCAGAAGTCTACGTGACCATCATCATCAGGTCCTTCCATGAAAACCCTAAATACAAAGAGGACTGTTTGACTTATGTTAGGTAGATTGCCCAGAGGGGACTGGGCAGTCTCGTGGTCTGGAACCCCTACAGATTTTATTTTTTTCTCCAGCTTTTGGAGTTTTTTTTTGTTTTTTCTGTCCACCCTGGCCATCGGACCTTACTTATTCTATGTTAATTAATGTTGACTTATGTTTATTTTTTATTGTGTCTTCTATTTTTCTATTCATTTTGTAAAGCACTTTGAGCTACATTTTTTGTATGAATATGTGCTATATAAATAAATGTTGATTGATTTATTGATTGTATATATAATGTGTGTGTATGTATGTATGTGTGTATATATATATATATATGACAGCAACACTCATAACAGTGACAAAACAATTACATTGACAATCATGTTATGTTATTTTCAAAATGTTTCCTCTAATTTTTCATTACTTCTTTAACACACTACTTCTCCGCTGCGAAGCGCGGGTATTTTGCTAGTTATATATAAGGATATGCTTGCAATTTTAAAATCAAAATGAAAATGTTAATGGTGCTATTATCCCTGCATCTCCATAAAGCTAAATTATGGCTATTAACTTTTTATTTAGCTTATGTTTTTGATGTGTCTCATTGATGATGGGTATTTTAAGTTAGATTTCATTCAATCACATATATTGCTCACATTCTCCTATTCCTAGGAATCTATCAATAGTGATGTCCTACAGGTATAGCCACTATTCAATAAAAGTCACTGTATGTGCTGTATACATACATATATAACATAATTCCCCAGTACATTTTGTCTCATCATCCATAAAAATAGATAAACAACATTATCTAATACAAAAAACATATGAGATGTTGGCAAAATAATATGACTATTAGGTGTGCGTTCAGGTAACCAGAGAACCTCAACAGATAGCAGCAGTTGGTGATTATAGGCAAAGATCTCGAATATCTGACACTCTGAAGCATTACTTCATCTCTCATATCATAGTCCAAGTGAGTGGTTTACATTTATATGTCATAATTCAGAGAAAACTCTGCTGCAGCATGTGAGTGGCCGATAGGAGATTTGATCACAGTTTACTGACAACTTGAAAGAAATCTGTGTATGCACTTGGGTTGACATTTTTGCTAATGGACTACACATGTTTTCTGGGTGGTTTTCGCTTTCCCCAAGAGTGTCTAATACATTCTAACATGGCAGAACTACAGTAAGCTCTGCAACCATGTGTTCTCAAAAAGTCACTCACTGAGTTGCACTTTACAGTCAAGAAATAAAGATAAAAAAAAATGTATTTGTTTGAGAAGTCTTGCATCACAAATAAATAAATAAAACAAGAAATTTTATACATTTTACCTTAGATGAATAAATGTTTATATAAGCATAAAAAGCATAAAGGTAAGACATTGTTTCTATTTCATTCAAATCATATAAAAAGCCTGTATGCTGGAAATTATAATAAAAATATAAACGAGTCTGAGTTAAATTTGAAGATTATGATGTACCTTTAAGATAGCTTGATCATTGTTAATGAAACTTGAGGATTCTTATTAAGGCAAAATTATATTAATATAATAATGTTTTCTTTATAAACTTAAAAATGCCATTTACTGTACTTAATGGTGGGGTGGAGGAAAGACCACCATATGACAAAGATCAGATCACGCCTCTACCTACAGGCACCAAAGTGAAGTGCTTACAACAAAAACTCAAACAGGACTTTTACAGCCACACTGAATTCTATGTAAGTCTAAAAGCCATAAGATTGAGAGTTATTTGGGAATTGGAAAAATCAAATTGAAAGAAAAAAACTAATTGAGTTCATTAATTTGTAAACTACATTTAGAGACTAGGAAGAATAAAAAACTTTAGAAAATAACTTTCTTTAAGAAATGTGTTACATGTGAACACTATGAAGCTAGGCAAGCTGAAGATATTACACTTTTTAAAAATGATGTACTGCAAATATACAGAACAAGTTTCCTATCAATGTAGTAGCACGCTTGAGATTTTAAGTCTCAGCTCCATTTTATTTATAATTGTATCATGGTCAAGGAAGAAATATTTGTTTTTCAATTTTCTTTTTTGACAGCATACCTCCTTTATACAAACCTGGTGCAGTATCTGGAAAATGTAAATCTATCATAATGATTCAAGAAAAACATGCCTTTAGAGTATCTTAGGGGCTATTTAATTATTAACTTTTAATTCACCTCCTTAAATCAAAGAAATATAATATCAGAAAAAAAACATTTGACGTGAACAAGCTATTCAGCCCAACAAAGTCTGCCAATTCTGTTCATCTAAAGTAATTTGTCTAAATTGCAATTATTTCCTATTAAAAATGGCTTACTTATTTTCAGTTGAAAAAATCCATATCAAAATTGTTTTAATTGGTAAATTTAGTAAGAAACAGAATGCATAAGGCCACTGTAGCTGTGAAGTGTATCTGGACAGTACAGAAGTATTTTGAAATATTTGATCTATATACGATTAAGCGAAAAAAGACTTAAGTTTGACAGCTGTCAGGATTAAGCTTCTATACATTGATTTAGGTGTCCCAAACTCCTTGATTTTAACAGCTCAGTCAGCACACAAAAATATAAGCACACAGTTAAAAAGTTACAAACTTAAAAGTAATAGAAAGTTTTTGTTAGAAAGTATTTAGGGGTAGATTCTCAACCAATGTCATCTATTCGTACAATTTCTTAAGGTCTTGGGAAATTATTTTTGAAATCAGGTAGGGTCTTGTACTGCCTTGTAAACAATCTGCAGGGATAGACTCTGGCCCTCTCTTACTCTAAACTTTAGGATAAAGATATTTTTTTAATTATTATATATTTATAGCGGGGAAGGATATGCTTCAGGTAAGGGTAATAAAGGATGCAGATGGAAATTTGCGGGGAGAGAGAGTGTTGAAAAGGTGGAAGGAGTACTCTGAAGGACTTCTGAATATAAAAAATGAGAGAGACTGTAGATTGGATGAAGTGGAGATAGTAAATCACAAAGTACCAGGGATCAGCTATGCTGAAGTGAGGGAAGCTATGAACATGATGAAAAGTGGAAAAGCAGTTGGCCCAAAAATATATCAGTGGAGACATGGAGATGTTTAGGTGAAACAGCGATAGAGTTTCTAAGTAGATTGTTTAACAAAATCTTGAAAAGTGAGAAGATGCCTGAGGAATGAAGAAGTATATTAGTACCAATTTTCAGCTCAGTCTGCACACAAAAATATAAGCACACAGTTAAAAAGTTACAAACTTAAAAGTAATAGAAAGTTTTTGTTAGAAAGCATTTAGAGTTAGATTCTCAACCAATGTCATCGATTCGTAAAATTTCTTAAGGTCTTGGGAAATGATTTTTGAAATCAGATGGGCTCTTGTCCTGCATTGTAAACAATCTGCAGGGATAGACTCTGGCCCTCTCTTACTCAAAACTTTAGGATAAATATATATTTTTTAATTATTATATATTTATAGATCTATTAACAACTTCATATATCATATACTGTAAATATGTAATTAAAATCTATATTTAAATATGTTAGATAATTAGGGAGAATTGTTAGTCACAGAAGTAATAGTAAATTACTGTTCAACATATCTATCTATAATTAAAAAAATTTTTTTAATCTAAATTTTTTATATCTTTAAATACTGTAGTTTGGTTTGTTGTAGACAATCAGCCATTTGATATGTATTACTTTAACTATAATGTCAATCATTTATAATGTGCTGTAAGAAAGATCAGTGTGAAGAATTAATGGAGACCTTGTTAAGGTTCACACCACAGTCCTTCTCTTTATTTCTGTTTGCTTTAGCTGTGAAAGTCAATTATAAATGAGAGATGCAAGCCCGCAGACCTCCTCTTCATACACATTTACTTTATAGATCAAAGCAATTTCCCACAGTTCCTCCTTTAAAGAAAATCTCTCTCTGACTGATTCAGGTGAGCTCAGCCTCTAAGTCAAAATATGTTGTAGTGAATTATATTTTCTTTAAAAAAGCACATGCAAGAAATATAAAAAAGCGGGTTCAGTTCTAGTCCAGTAATAATGCATATACAATGGGAAATTTTGTTCACACCTCACCCAATTGGCTTGCTTAACCTGTTCACCATATAATAATTTATTTCCTTAAAGTATATTACTTGTATAAAACTCTGGCTATGTGTGGTGCGTTGTAATGGCAGTCACTTCTAAACCAGCTGCATACAATACTTGTAACCTTTATTTTTAATATCCTTATCCTGTTAGTGCTATCAGGATCTAGGACCACTTAAGCATGTTTTTGTGCTTTCTGACACCTTGTTTCATGCTTTTTTTTTTAGGTTTCTTTGTGTTTGTATATCTTGTTTCATAGCTCTTGAAGAAGATGGCCAAGTGTAAGTTAGAGCATGTTGTCCACAAACACAGGGCCTTAGAACGTCAAGTTTTGCAGCTCCCAGCAAAACAATCTTATCTCAGGGAACAGAAAGCTCACCTGCTAGCTAGACAAGAAAAGCACAGTAACATCAGCTTTGTGCTGTACTGCATTGACACTGTGCTAAGTCAATAAGAGTTTACCAGCTACTCCCACTCATGATGACGATGATGGATTCTGAGAGTTTCAGGAAAGCACCCAAGACTGGGTCACCTCTGCTCTTAAAAGCAGACCTCCCCATCATCAACCATGTGAGCTTCCAGCAAATCATGGTGATATCCCAGAAATCCAGAGTTGACGTCAAAACTTTGAACTGTGCAAAAGAGACTCCTGCTCTCAATTTTTTTGAAAACAACTTCAAGAACATAAAGACTAACATTAAAGACAATGTTTTTATTGTATTGGTTTTATTTTTCAATCCAAACAAAGAACTAGACAGAAACCCTGACTTTTCTTTGTTTTTTGCCATGGACTTGCTTTCATGTATTTTTTTTTTTATACTTTATTAGCCTTGCGTAGTTTTACATAGATGTGCCCACAGCTCCTGGCATCGTTAAAATGTATCTGATACTTTGGCAAAGTTGATTCTTTTGGTGATAAGTATTTTCTTCCTATCTGCTCCTTAAAATCGTGTATACATTCAGCAGAATGATGTACACTAATTTGAATTTTGAGAGAAAAGACTTTGCAAGTATTGTTGGATCAAGATGTCTTTAGCTTCATTGACTTTTGGGACTTGATTTGCAATTCTTTTTCACTGCCATTACATCACTTGAAAGCAGCAGGAAACAGCTGTCTTGGCACAAGCAGAGGAATGCAGAAGGTTTCATCTGCTTCTGGCAGTGGCTCCTTTAGCTGCAACATCCACTTGTTTTCGTTCCTGTCTTGTCCCACACAATGACATTGAAAATTTCATTTTTTACTATCCAACATGCAAACAAAATAGACTGATTTGGATGTAACTTGCTAGTAAAATAAACACCTTAATTCAGTTCGGTCATATCATGGAAATGTTCACTAACTTTGCCAAACTCTGCAAAATACACTGAAGTCAATAGGGATGGAGGAACTGAATGAGTGCTGAGTGGGTTATAATGGTGCAATGGTTTTTTAAGTGTCTCTGATTGCTAGAGAAAAGTCTGCCAAATATGCCGGACCAATTATTGTGGCCAAAACTATGATCTGAGCTGTAAGTCAGCAGTGCCAATCACTGTGCCATAATGCCTAAAACAGCAGAAATCACATCTGGAACACCTTTGTTGCATTGGGACCCATTGTTACCTTTTAAATTCACTGATGACTCACATAAATTGAAGAGCCCTGGGGGGTTGAAATGACCGTAAGTGGGAAAAATGAGTGCGGTAAGAGATTGGGGAAAAATATCCCACAGTTCTGTCAAACGATTTAGTCGGTGGGGAGGGGGTGGTTTCAGTGCATTGCAGTTGATGAAACAACATTTTTTTATCTCCTGTGCGTGCGACCCAGTAATGGACACGTCAGAAACAACCTTACACTAGGCATGAAGACATGAAGGTTCTGGGCATGGCCGCTGCAGCTCTGTAAAGTCATGCTGGCCTTGCAAAGCATCATGGACACATGGAATTAATTTTTCTATTAAGTTAGCAATGCAAATTACGAGGAAAATGTTCGGCAAATAAGGTCACCAGCGAACACGGCTTATCTGCATGAAAAAGACTATTTTATAAATTTCTACATTGCACCTCTTCTAATGATTTCCATTCATGCAAGCTGTATTAGAAAAATTCCACCAGTTCTTCTCTAACTTAAGAGTAGTGTTGTTGTTATTGCTAATTTTCGTAAAATAAGATAATCCAAATTCATTTGTACTTCACGATTATTATTTTGCTTTTCTGTAGCCAGGATATTACTGATATGATTTTTGCCGCTACCTGATAGCTCTAGGAAAGTGCTAAAATCCCACGTTTAAGATATGAACATTAATCAAAATATTTGCCTTAAAAAATACTTTACAATATTTACAGTGTTTATTACAGTGTTCATTTTCCATAGTTGCACATTTAATGGGTTACGTTTAGTATCATAAAAAAATACACACAACTGAGAACACAAGTGATAGACAAACCAAACACAAGGCAATCCCATGCTGCTCCAAAAGATTAATGTACACACAACTTGGCCCTCCAACTGCTATGTTGCCCAATTACTCACCTCACTAGTGACTCCTGCTTCAAAAAGCCTCTCATTCACTTCCCCCTCTCTGCTGATATTTTCTGTATTTGTAAGCATACTATAACCCTGCCAGTCCAGTTTTTGTTCTATAATTTCATGACCGTAAGCTTAATTTTGGGATAACCAGAGAAATGACAAAAGCAGAAATTGTACAAAGAGATGTGCAGAAGGTGAAGAGAGAGGTTGCGAAGGCCAGTAAAAGGAATATGCCCAGCTATATGAGAAGCTGGACACAAAGGAAAGAGAAAAACAACTTGTAATGAGTGGCCAGATAGAGGGGCTAAGCGGGGAAGGATGTGCTTCAGGTAAGGGTAATAAAGGATGCAGATGCAAATTTGCTGACAAGTGGGGAGAGAGAGTGTTGAAAAGGTGGAAGGAGACTACTATAAATCCCTATATTCTACTGAGTTTAAAGAAGACAATACACAATCTAATACATTTCTGGATACATTACAGATACCACAAATAGACGCTTTTAGTGCAGAGGAACTTGATAAACCTCTGGCGTTATCAGAATTACTAGATGCTATAAAGTCACTCCAAGGCGGGAAAGCAGCAGGCCCTGATGGCTACCCTGCAGAATTTTACAAGAAATTCTCAGCTCAGCTAGCTCCCCTCCTATTAGCAACATTTACAGAAGCCAGAGATAACCAATCTCTTCCTCAAACCTTTCGCCAAGCACTAATCACTGTTTTTCCAAAACAAAATAAGGACTTATTACAATGTGCATCATACAGACCAATTTCACTTCTGAATAACGATGTTAAAACACTCTCTAAAATCATAGCCAGAAGGATGGAGAAAGTGCTCCCCTCGGTAATATCAAAAGACCAAACTGGATTTATTAGGGGCCGACACTTATCTTCAAATCTTCGACGCCTGTTTAATGTAATATACTCACCAACTAAATCAAACACCCCAGAAATATTATTATCATTGGATGCAGAAAAGCATTCGACATGATTGAATGGAAATACCTTTTTATTACATTGTAGAATTTTGGGTTTGGCCCGAACATTTGTGCATGGATTAAATTACTGTATACTAACCCAGAAGCATCAGTTTGAATCAACAACATTTGCTCAGACTACTTTAAACTAGAACGTGGCACTAGACAAGGATGCCCCTTGTCACCACTGCTGTTTGCAATTGCCATTGAACCACTGGCAATACATTGTCATAATACTGATCAGATAAAGGGGATTAGCAGAGAAGGACTGGAACAGAAAACATCATTATATGCAGATGATATGGTACTGTATATATTGGACCCAGAAAATTCTGTGCCTGCAGTCTTAACAGCACTCACAGAATTTCAAAAGATCTCTGGTCTCAGAATTAATCTGAATAAAAGTGTACTCTTTCCAGTGAATTCTCAAGCATATAATATTAGATTAAATACCCCACCTTTTATCATTGCAGAACAGTTTAAATACATGGGGTAAACATCACAAGTAAACATAAAGCTCTATATCAACAAAATGTCACCATCGGCATGGAAAAAATTAAACAAGACTTGCATAGATAGTCAACCCTTCATCTCACACTAGCTGGAAGAATTAACACTGTTAAGATGAATATTCTTCCTAAGTTTTTTTTTATTTCAAAACATTCCAATATACATTAATAAATCATTTTTTAGGCAATTAGATTCAACCTCATTTATTTGGAATTCAAAACATCCACGCATCAAAAGAGTGACCCTACAAAGACAAAAGGCAGAAGGCGGCATGGCTCTACCTAACTTCCAGTTTTATTACTGGGCAGCAAATATACAGGCGATAAGAACCTGGACACAAATAGAAGGCTTGGACAGCAATAGAAGTAAAATCCTGCAGTACTTCTTTGTTTTCCTTGCTCTGTGCTCCAATAAACACACGTTATTGGCAATATACAAATAACCCAATTGTGCTCCACTCACTTAGAATCTGGAACCAATGTAGAAAGCATTTTAAGACGGAGAAGCTTCTATCTGTGGCACCTCTGCAAGAGAACCACCTCTTTCAACCTTCACAAACATATGCAGCTTTTAATATTTGGAAACAATTTTGAATTAACTTGCTTAGAGATCTTTATATAGACAATGTCTTTGCATCCTATGAACAATTACATTCCAAATTTAACATTCCAGCTACACATTTCTTTCACTATCTTCAAATCAGGAACTTTGTTAAGCAGAACCTTCCAGATTTTCCTCATCTTACACCCTCATCCATGCTGGAAAAAATATTGCTCAATCTCAAGGACTTAGACTACATCTCTACAATATATAAAATCATTTTACAATCCCTCCCTTTCAAAGATCCAAGAGGACACTGGGAAAAAGATCTCTCAATTAATATATCAGAAAAGGAGTGGAAAGTAGCAATGCAGAGAATTCACTCGAGCTTCATATGCGCAAAGCATACAATTATACAACTTAAAATTATATATCAAGCACATCTGTCTCGACTAAAACTCTCCAAAATGTTTCCAGTGCATGATCCAACCTGCGAACGGACTCACAATCCCTCCTAACCCATTAATGGCTGTGTTTGGGGTTCTTCCAGAGGGGCTTAAAGTGGAGAAAGACAAAAAAAGTGTGATTGCATTCACTACACTTTTGGCACGCAGACTTATTCTAATAAACTGAGAAAACCCAAACTCTCCTCCTTTAAGTCAGTGGGAAACTGATGTGTTATATTATTTGAAATTGGAAAAAATCTAATACTCAGTTAGAAGATCCGTGCAGACTTTTTTCAAAACATGGCAGGATCTGATCAGTAATATTTTAAAATAAGTTCATAAAGCACAGAGAATTTATTAATTTAGGTATGTTTACAAGCCTTAAATTTTACGCCCTTTGGCTTGCTCTCTTTCTCAGGGGTGGGGATCGATCTGTTCTTAACTCAATTTTTCTTTTTGTAAAAACTTGATTGCTTTGTATGGATTGCAATAAAATTAATAAAAAAAAAAAAGAAAAGGTGGAAGGAGTACTTTGAAGGACTTATGAATATAAAAAATGACAGTGAGTATAGATTGGACGAAGTGGAGATAGTAAATCCCAAAGTACCAGGGATCAGCTATGCTGAAGTGAGGGAAGCTATAAAGATGATGAAAAGTGGAAAAGTAGTTGGCCCAAACGATATAGCAGTGGAAACATGGAGATGTTTAGGTGAAATAGTGATAGAGTTTATAAGTAGATTGTTTAACAAAATCTTGAAAAGTGGGAAGATGCCTGAGGAGTGAAGAAGAAGTATATTAGTACCAATTTTCAAGAACAAGGGAGATGTGTGGAGCTTCAGTAACTAGTGGGGTATAAAGATGAAGATATGGGAAAGAGTGAAGGATGCTAGGCTGTACAATGGCCCCAAAGGGCAAGTGATAAAAAAAAGTTGTGACGCGCACAATTAAAGAAGATGATGTACACATTCAAATAAGGTGATGTGCAGAATTAAACGTGGTGCTGTGGACAACATTAGAAATGATGTGCTCAGATTCAGAGGAGTGGCGATAAATACAAGTCTACAGAAAGGGTAGGTACCTTGGCAAACAAACAAAAGGAAAACACTGATTGGTGGCAAGGTTTGTCTGTCAGTGCACAGAGAAAGTTGCCAGTTAAGTGGTGTGCTGAGTGAGGGAAAGTTAAAATAGCATTTTTTTAATAAAATTGCTGGCGATCACAATTCACGTTGTACAGTAAATACATGAGTGTGTACATATATGCATGAGTGAATTATTTGTAAAAAAAAAAAGGGGTGCTCCCTGTTCTTTGTCTGCAGTGTGGTGCTTGATAGTTTGTAGTTGGATTGACTGGCGGCATTACTTTGAATAATACCACTAAAGGAATTTATTGTAACCTAACATGGTGGTCCGTAGTGATTTTATATTTGATCAGATGCTGTATCAGTGGAAAATTATATTTGCAAAAGAGACAAAAAATCAATCATCATGTTCATGATTTTTATAGATATGCTCCGAGTGTCCATATTTTTGACAGTTCTGCATATTTCACAGTATTACTTGTTCGAGACAACAAGGTAATCCTTTAAGTGGTCCACTGACTATAACGAAAAATGCAATGATTAAAATTAAGACCTAATTAACTAAAAACATGTAATGATTTAATGCTTATTATGCTATCAATTTTACAATTCTTTTTGGTAGCAGAAAAGTATGTGAGGGTGGTAGAGGATACAGTATGTATGAGCACAGTGTGAGTGCGGTGAGGTGTGTAGTTGGAATGACAGCCTGGTTCAAAGTGAGAGTGTAATTACATCAAGGATTGGCCATGAGCCCCCTCTGTTTGCAGTGGTGATGGACAGTTTGACAGATGAGGTCAGACAGGAGTCTTCGTGGACTATGATGTTTGTGGATGACATTGTGATCTGTAGTGGGAATAGACAGCAGGTTAAGACAAACTTGGAGAGGTGGAAGTATGCACTGGAGAGAAGGGGAATGAGAGTCAGTTGGAGTTAGATGGAGCACATGTGCATAAATGAGGGAGAAGGTGGTTGAAGGGTGCCACTGCAAGGAGGAGACGTGGTGAAGGCAGGCTAATTTAAATATTTGGGATCAACGGTCTAAAGAGTCTGGCAGAAAGGTGAAGAAGACAGAGCAGGCAGTTTGGACTGGGTGGAGAAGAGTGACGGCATAAGTGAAAGGGAAAATCTATAAAATGGTAGTGAGAACAGCTATGTTGTATGGTTTGGAGACAATGGGAATTGATGAAAAGACAGGAAGCAGAGCTGGAAGTGGCAGAGTTGAAGATGCTACGATTTTTGCTTGGAGTAACAAAGGCAGAAAGGATTAGAAATTAGTGTATTAGAGGGACAACGCATGTATGACATTTTGGTGACTAGATGAGAGAAGCTGGATTGAGTTGGTTTGAGCACGTGCAAAGGAGAGATGAGGGATACATCGGAAAAAGAATGTTGAGGAGGGAACTGCCAAGCAAGAGGAAAAGTGGAAGGGCAGAGAGGAGGTTTATGGATATGGCGAGGGAGAACATGAAGGTAGTAGGTGTGGCAGAAAATGATGTAAAAGACTGGGATAGACAGAACCGAATGATCTGCTGTGGCATCCCCTAAATGGAAGCAGCTGAAAGAAGAAGAAGAGTAATTACTTTCAGGGCACCACTTAACCAAGCCATCTTTTCCAACTGTATTTTTAATATAGTTCCATTGAGACTGCTTCATGTGTTTAGCCATGCCAATGACTATTGCCCCTGCCATCTCTTTGCTAACTAGGTAATTTGCAGCACATAAAATATTTGTCTGAGGCACTAGTAGTGCAAAAATGTTATTCCAGCTGCAATCCTGGTTTTCGTCTGACCAGTGTGTGCGAGTGTCCAGGCTAAGTGACTTCTTGTGTTCTTTATTTTTGAGAATTAAATGTACGGTGTTCTGTGCTAGTCTGGAAAGAAATAAGGTGCAAGCATGCACAAATCCACATTTTTTTAGTCTGTAAATATTCATAGTATAAATACTTTGCCTTCACAGTGTGAATGATTTTCTGCTCATGGAGGCAGAAAAGGTGTTTTGTGTTAAGAAGCATGGATTTCTTTATATAAACCTTAAAAATAAAAATAAAATAATAAAAACAGAAACTGACATTCTGTATTACTTTCCTCGTGTGTTTAATCAGACAGCAGTATTCAGCAGAAGAGAGTGTCAAGAACTTTGATTATATTTTATGAACCTGCTATGCACTTGCTATTTTCTTTTTTATCATAGAACTGCTACAATAAACAGAAATAGTTTTAGGTATGCCTTACTACAGGGAAATACTTTGATTTTTTAAAATCATTTTTTATTTGCTTTCTGTATTACTTTCTACTCCCTGCAGATGCCACGTTTCATTTTAAAATTAAAGTAGTGATGGTTCTGTTTTGCACCTCATCGCTTAAAAGTCAAATTTCATTTGAAATTTCTCACATACAAATGATCTAAACATAGCCTGACATTACTTAGCTGATACTTTTATCCAAAGTGAATTGCATATCACAGCTGCATAGTACAATTGTTTACTTGTTTCTCTTTTTCAGTTTTCACAACTTGTTCAAGATCACATAGTAAAGCCTTGGTGACAATTTAACCAGCAACCGTGTGCTTTGTGGGATACTCCCTAGCCACTAAGACACACAAGGATATTACTGGATATTATTCAGGATTTTGGAATCTCTTTGTTTCTAGACAGAACATTAATTTGCTCATTTGCAGGTAGTTTACATTCAGTATTCTATCAATTTGTTATTTGTATAACTGGAATGACTACTCCCAAGGTTATATTTGCATTTTTTCACTTATATTAGAACTGTCATCTCTGGTTTCTTTCTGTTTCTGAATTTCTCATTCATTGTACTCTTACTTGTACCTGAAAATAACAATCCTTCATGCTTCTCAAGTGTTTTGTACTAACAACTTGATCATGCAGTATTTTTACTCAATTTAGTTTTACTTTTTTAAATAAAATGTGTTAATTTTGTTATCTTAAAAATGATTGTAGCCTTTATTAAAGGTCTTTTATTGACCTGTTCAGCATAACAATCAAAAATAATACCACCAAATACTATAACTAAATGAAGTAAAAATCTGTGTTGTGGCACAGTGCCGCTGTGGTTAGCACAGAAGCTTCATGGCTCAGTGGACCTAGACTTGAATCCTGCCATATCCTGAGTAGAGTTGTTAATTAGCTGTGGTTGTTGCAGTTCTGTTGTTAGTCATTAGTACTAAAATGTAAGTAATATTATATTTATAAACTTTTACTAACCCTCGCCTGTTCTGTTTCCCTTCTTGGTATCCTCATGTGGTACTTGGAGCCACTGCACTACTGCCAAGTTGTCTGCCTGCTGATGGAAATGTCACCTCAAATAAAGGAGAACTGGGATCATCAGCTAGAAGGGTCCTTTCATCAGACTGGCTGGCCCAGCATTGACTTAGCTGTAAAATGGCCAGTAGAGGGGAGGCAACTCATTGGCCGAGGTCTCCAGGTCTCTGACTGTGTTTACCTTTTCCACAATCTGGCCATGGTTCTACAATTAACTGATGGACAGAGATTGTTTTTATTAGTTTATTAGTTTTTTTAAATTTCTACTTTTTTAACATATTTTAACAAATCTGCATCCTCATTTGTGACAGTACTGCATTTAGTGAGAGGTATAATCTGTTCTTGCATTTTGCCTTGAGGGTTTTATGTCACTCTACCTGCAGGTGGTGAGGAGCATTGTGCAGGTATTTTATACTGTTGTATTGTACTTCTGTGGTGGCAATAACAGCTTGCCCATACAGCTCTGTGAAGAAGATTATTTGTGTTGTTTTATGTATTTTATTTAACCCATTTTTTTTGACACCCATTGCATGCCCAACCTACCTGTAAGGGGTCTTCTCTCTCTCTGTATTGCCTTTTTTGGGAGTTTTTTCTTATCTTTTTAGGGAGTCAAGGCTGGGGACTGTCAAAAACAGGGCCCGTTAAAGCCCACTGAAGCATTCCTTGTGTAATCTGAGGTTATATTAGAGATAAATTGTTGTTGTTGCTGCCATGGTCACTCCCTGTATGATGTTTACATGTACTGGGTTTTATGAAGGTCTTCTCTTACAGAGAAATAAGATGGACAAAATTAAATAAATAAATAGAAAAAAATAAATGCATTGTGAAATGCAACAAAAAATAAACATGCTGATATGTGAACATAAATAATTAAATATGTCATGAAGTAAATTTTTTAATGCTTATTTCTTTATGTGTGTATTTAATTATTTCTTCATTTGTTTACTTCAGTAACATGGAACACAATATGAGAAAGGCGTAAAATGATAAACTGTCAATTTCACCTGTCAATGTTTCTTTTTCTTTTTATCAGCACATCTTAGATAATCATTATTTTTTTCTATAGTAATTTAACGACCCTCCACTAAATTCATACATTAGACTTAGTAATTACAAAAGGACTGACAGTTGATGTGAAGCAGATCATTGGTATTGGTCTATAAGACCATTTTCTTTTACTGTTTAATATAGAAATAATGATAGAAAACATTCATGAGAAGCATATTGTTAAAAAACGCTTCTTTGATTTCATTAGCAGCTTCAAAATTTACAAACATTCTAAGCAATAGGTCTGTTTGTAGTGCTAACTACAATAGCGACGATAATGTAAATAGTAAGGTGGAAAAATTTAAGTTAAATAATCTTCTAACATTGTTATACCATGTGTCATAGACAGCTGGAGACCTTACCCAGCTAGGATGCCTGGACGGTCCATGAGAGGGATGATACTTTCTCTGGGCCATGAGAGGACAGCTGCCCTGGTCTGATTGGGGGCCACTGGAACAGAGCTGGGAAGCTTATCCCTAAGGGAGGACATGACCACCGTCAGGGGGCGCCCAGATGGATATGGAACCCTAGATGGCAGCACTTCCGCCACACCAGGAAGTGCTGCTGGAAGAAATCCCAGGGGCACCCGGAGTGCTTCTGGGTGCTCATCTGACACTTCTGCCACACCAGGAAGTGTCATCAGATGGAGCACCTGGAGCCCATCTGGGTTATCATAAAAGGGGCCACCTCCCTCCAGTAGACGAGCCGAAGTTGGGAGGAAGGAGACGGAGCTTGTGAGGAGGGGAGTGGAGGTCCAAGGAACAGAAACAGAAAGAGAGAGAGAGAGAGAGAGGAAAGAGACAAGACATCCCAAATGGGACTCTCCACCTGATAAAAATTTTGTGGAGGCAGCCCGCACAGCAGATGAAGGTGCACATCCACCGCGGCACGCATACCTTGGCCAACACCTCGACAAGATGTTCACCGAGGTTCACGGTACAGAGGACCTAACAGGCAGTCAGCTTGATGGGGAAGAAGAAGGGCAAATGTGCCCTGATGGTAGCGACGCCTGTACTAAGCATCATCTTTATGTACCAAGTCGAAGCACAGCGACCCATGGAGTGATGGCAAGACGACAAAGGGAGAAGAGGAGGAGTCTCTACTGACCGCAGGGCGGAAACTACCCGGAAGGCTCTCCCCTGAATCAGTCCTCTCGTAGGGTGGAGGGAGCGCTGGAGGACTGGAAATCCCTTCCAGAGACAGGCACAGGATTGGACGGAGTGTGTTTTGTGCCCACCTCTGAGTGGTCGAGGATGGGTCCAATGAACGTCAATCCTGAGGCGGACATTGACCCAACTGAGCATGCGCAGGAGCTCCTCGGCTCACAGCCGGACGAGAGGACTGAACAAACTGTAAGTCCACCGCTGGCTGAAGTTTTGGTTTTGCTGGTGGCTGTACAGGAGCGACCATAAAGTAGTGGGGGCGAAAGTATGACGTGGGATTCTCCAGCCAAAGCGTTGAAGCGGTACAGGTGAGTAATACTGGTACTGGAAAGGAAAGAGGAAGCCCTAGCGAAGGGAACTGAGACCCGAGTGACCAGACTCAAGTAGCAGGCATCCCACAATAGACCGGGGGCGAGTACCGAGCGCGCAGTGGGAACTGAGGCATGGAGGAGGTGCCGGCTTATATGTGTCGGTACACAGACCGCCTCGTTCCAAGAGGCTGTAGCACTCGAAACTCGATCGAGAGGAGTGCAAACAGCACTGGGTCCCTCTTTGTTTCATAAGGGGACCTAGACTGTTGCAGCACCCGAGAGTAAAGGGAGGCCCCGGAGTAAAAAGGTCTCCCAACAGAAAGAAACGTGAGCCAGAGAGCTCTCATACGATGAGAGAGAGCTCTCCACGGTGATGGAAAGCAGCCCCAAACCTAGCTGGGGAGGCACAGGCACCAAAGACGCAAGGGAGCTGTCGATGTTACAAGTGCCATGGGGCCGGTCATCTGTGGAGATGTTGCCCGTACACCGTGATGGCAGATGCCAGTAGGCAGCGTCGGGATGACTTATTCTTATTATTTTGCTGGACTGGACCGTGGACGACAGTATTTCGGAGAAAAATAATCTCCACTCCTCTGCTTTTGAAAATTTTAGACCTATTTCTAACCTGCCTTTCTTAAGTAAAATTCTAGAGAAGGCAGTCATTATGCAGCTAAATGAACACCTCAATAAACATGCTATTCTTGATAAGTTTCAGTCAGGTTTCAGAACAAATCACAGCACAGAAACTGCACTCGTTAAAGTAGTAAATGACTTGCGGGTAAATGCAGACAAAGGCCATTTATCTGTTCTCATCCTCTTAGATCTGAGTGCCACATTTGATACAATTGATCACGATATTCTTAGAAATCGCCTTAGTCAGTGGGTGGGCCTCTCTGGCAGTGTCTTAAATTGGTTTGAATCCTACCTGGCAGGTAGAAAATTCTTTGTTAGTTGTTGTAATTATACTTCAAAGACACATGATATTCTATATGGTGTTCCATAAAGCTCTATCTTGGGTCCGCTGCTCTTTTCGATCTACATGCTTCCGTTAGGTCAGATTATCTTGGGGCATAATGTAAACTACCACGGCTATGCTGATGACACTCAACTGTATTTATCAATAGCACCTGATGACCCTGACTCTGTAGTTTCACTAACACAATGTCTTACTTGTGTTTCTGAATGGATGAGTAGCAATTTTCTCAAGCTAAATAAAGAAAAAACTGAAATTTTAGTGATTCGCAATAATGGATATAATGAGGTTATTAGAAATAAACTTGATGCATTTGGATTAAAAGTCATGATGGAGGTAAAGAATTTAGGGGTAACTGTTGACTGTGACCTGAATTTTAAATCGCATATTAATCAGGGGCCTAATGTATAACACCGTGCGTAGAACTCGCACTATAACATGGCGTAAGCACAAAAGGTGAAATGTGCTTACGCACAGAAAAATCCAGATGCAGGAATCTGTGTGTACTCCAACTTCCACGTTCTTCCTCTACATAAATCCCGATCAGCGTGAAAAGTAACGCTCGTGCATGCGCTTTATGTAACGCCTCAACTCCTCCCAGAATTACGCCTCTTTGAATATGCAAATGAATATAAATCGCGCTTAAGCTCAGCCTTCTGTGAAAAGACAATGGGAAAAGCACGTGGGAAAATATAAGTATTTCAGCAAATACCAAGTGGAGGCAAAGGAAAAACATACTATTTGTTCAAATAAAGCATGGTATAATCAAAAAAAGGAAGTTGATCGAGTGACATAGCGTGCTGGAGAAACTTGAAAGCTCATGTTCACAAAATCGCACAGTGCCGGAAATAAAAAAGAAGTCACATATCAAAGTCGCCGTAAAAAGGCGAGTTGTAGCCCACCGTCTGAGTGTCATATGAAAGCTTATTAGGGTACAGAGAAAAAAAGGCACACAGTGGGGAAAAAGCACGAAATGTCAACTTCAATCTCGACATTACCACTTTAATCACATAGTTTATTTTGTCATTAAAGTAGAACATCATAAACTTCATCTTAAAATTGTTTAATTAACCAGTTTCTCAAATCACATCGTAATTAAAGTAGCACGTTAAATGCTTTGTTTTGTATTTGATCTTCTATGTGCTCTATGTCTGTGAATCACTACTTGCTTCTTAAACCGGCTCTCTTCCTCCAACTGGACACAGAATCCATTACATTCATGATATTGCAGCTCTCTGAATAACTAAAATACCGAAATGTATACGTGATATCATTTTTATGATGATAGGAGTTAAAGCACGTTATTAAACAATAGTTTCACAGTGCAGTGATTGTGTGCGACCTTCGATGAAATAATTTATTGCAGCAGTACTCAGGGGCGGCTCTAGGCTTGTGGTGGCACTGGGCTGAGGAAGAATCGGTGGCTCCTTCACCCGCCAATGTCAGTAAGGTAGCTTATGCACGGTGGATGGCCACGTCCATTGCAGACACTGCATAGCCGCCTTGTGCTCATGACACAAGCATTTAACTTTTGCCGAAATTTGTCGCTGCGTTTTTAGCTGTGTTGTTATTTTCTCTTTCTGTTTTATATTCAATATATATTGGCGTAGCCGCCACTGCAGTCCTTGCTTTTCTTTCCCCAAACACCCAATCACCACACAATCAGCTCTGTAATAGAAGTTAAGCCATCTGTAAGCTCAGAGCGCCGATTCTTCAAAACGTTTAAGGAACAGAATATCTTTGTAGTACATGTTTAATTATTCTATCGTTCACGACACTCCCAGTGAAGAATATCGATTATTTAAATGAAGTTAAAGTTTTATCTGTATAATATAATAAACATATTTTGCTGCATTTCACCTTAAAAATGATATAGTCATCATATGTAAATACGTGTTTTATAAAGTGGCTCAAGTTGTGCGATATTATAACTGTAGTGCAAGTTTACAGTGAGATGATTGTACTTATAAGTACAAACACTTCTACAAGGAGCAATTGATTGAGTGCGTTTATAGTTCTTGGGATGAAACTGTTTCTGAACCGCGAGGTCCGTACAGGAAAGGCTTTCAAACATTTTGCTATGGCTGACGCAGCGTGTGCTTGAAGCTGTATACCAATAATTCTCTTTCCGATCAGCTGCTGCTGTGATTCACACTCAGATACAGTGATATAAATACTCCGAGTTGTGCAGTGAGTATAATATGGAAAAAGATGATCCGCTGTGGCAACTCCTAATGGGAGGAGCTGAAAGAAAAAGAAGAAGAAGAAGGTGTAGTGAGAGTAACAACGCTAAAGTAGTTATGGTATTTGGAATATTATGGCTATTCCCTGGACCATTATATTGTTACAAGTTAATTACAATCAGATGCGTTACACTAATAAACAATATGCGGTTAGTTTCAGTGTATTTATAAAGCCGCATCAGTTAAATAAGGTGTAACCACAAAGGAACAGTAGCATTGCTTTGACGCTGGGTGCCGCCAGTCTGCAAAACCGAGCGGAGAACTTGCGTACGACAAGGTATGAGGTACCGTGGAAAAGTACGTGGCTTTATGCCAAGTGTAGGTTTTAAACATCGCAATTTGAACATGGAAAAGTTCTTACGCAACATTTCTGTGTGTACGCACCATTTATACATGAGGCCCCAGATCACTAGGACAGCGTTTTGTTCACTTAAGAAACATAGCAAAAGTTACACATCTTATATCATTGAAAGATGCTGAGAAATTAGTTCATGCTTTTGTTTTCAGTAGACTACATTACTGTAACGCACTACTCTTAGTACTACCTAAAAAAGACCTAAATCGAATGCAACTAGTGCAGAATACAGCTGCTAGAATCCTAACTAGGAAAAGAAAATCCGAGCACATTTCTCCAGTTTTGATGTCACTACACTGGTTACCTGTGTCATTCAGAATTGACTTTAAAATACTGCTTATGGTTTACACAGCTTTAAATAATTTTGCCCCATCTTATATTTCGGAATGTCTGACATCTTATATTCCAAATCGTAACCTTAGATCTTCAAATGAGTGTCTGCTTAGAATTCCAAGAGCTAATCTTAAAAGAAGTGGTGAGGCTGCCTTCTGCTGTTATGCACCTAAAATCTGGAATAGCCTGCCAATAGGAATTCGCCAGGCTGATACGATGGAGCTATTTAAAAAACTGCTAAAAACACATTACTTTAACATGGTTTTCTCATAACTTCATTTTAATTTAATCCTGATGCTCTGCATATTTAAATAATTATCATTACTATTCATAGTGGCTTAACAATCCATACTAAACCCTACTCTCTCTTCTGTTCTTTTTCCGGTTTTCTGTGGTGGCAACCTGCTTTACCACCACCTAATCAAAGCACCACGATGTCCCTACATTGATGAATTAAAGGCCAGATGTGACTGTCACCATCAAGTCCTTCCATGAGAATCCTGAATACAATGAGGACTGATCATTTATGTTAGGTAGAATGCCTGGAGAGGGCTGGGCGGTCTCGTGGCCTGGAACCCCTGCAGATTTTATTTTTTCTCCAGCTGTCTGGAGTTTTTTTTGTTTTTTCTGTCCTCCCTGGCCATCGGACCTTACTTTTATTCTATGTTAATTAGTGTTCTCTGATTCTAATTCTTACTTTGTCTTTTTTCTCTTTCTTCATCATGTAAAGTACTTTGAGCTACATTATTTGTATGAAAATATGCTATATAAATAAATGTTGTTGTTGTTGTAAATCTCACAGTTGCCAATGCTGACCATGTTCCTCGTATTTTGTGTTTTAAATTATTGTAGCCCACAAACCCAATCACAACTGCCCACGTAATCAATTAATTCTAGCTAATAGGGATTATATAAAATTAATTTCCACACAAATTGATTTTTTTTTTTTGAGACAAATGTTTCCTCAGAGATTTCTGTGGAAGACCTCTGGGAAATATTGAAGACAGTTTTAAAGAGGAAAAATGATCTTGTATAATTCACAAAAAATAATTTGCAGGCTGGAAGGGCATGTCATGTTCTATACCACACATGTTGCATAAAGACTTACTTTACTCAGCTGGATGAATCCCAATCCGCCTTATAAAAAGTGATTTTCTGTATTACCTTAAATTGGAAAAAAAATCTAATTCTCTTTACGAAGATCTGTTCAGAATATTTTCAGAATTTGACAAGGACTCATTAATGTAATTTATAGTGATCTGAAACTGTGTGTTACCTTTTTATTTTATGGTGTGTTTTATACTGTATGAAAAACCATTTTAAATAGGGTTGTCTAGTCATGTAAAGTAGCTCTCTCAGTTGATAAGGGATTGAGTAGTCTGATATCATTGTACTTGCTATGCTATGTTATTTTCATTTGATTGTGTTGTTTCTTTAGGTTTTGTTCCTTAAATAAAAAATAAATCTCTCTCTATATAGAAAGCAATGTCTGTCTGTGTATCTGTCCGCTTTTCAGGTGAGAACTACTTAACAGATTTAGACTGTTTTTTTTCTATAATTTGCATGAACATTTCAGTTGATTTTGGGACTTCTCTCATTGCACTATTATAGTTCGGTTGTGGCACTGATTTATTTGTGTGAATCCAAGAGACAGGCTGCGGGCCGTGGGGAGGGGGAGGCAGGGCCTCAGAAGTAAGGAATTGGGCGGGGCCATCCTTACTCTCGCACCAGCCTCCGTTGAAGTCGCTGTACCTCTCGCCACGTGTTGAAGCGTACTTTGCCTACGCTTAGCTAGCGATACCTGCTTTTTCAGCAGACATTATCATCTAGAGATTGTTAAAGAGTAACGTTTGACGTTTTTGAGAAGTAGATACAAATTATTACTTTTTTTATTAATTTTTAATATTTTTCCTGTTTCACTATTACACAGGTGGAGCTGTGGGGGACAGCTAGTAATGCATAAAACCAGGAAAAATGATTGTAAATGCACTACAAAAACAATAAGAGCCTTATAGTTTATGCACAGACCCTTAAATATCATTCTACAGTTTCATTATCTGCTTTCTAAATAGCAGTTCTCTTGCATGTGATTTTAAAATATTTAAAGAGATGTGACACTGAGGGCATTGCTTTGTCATGAGATGTCTTTTGTGCAACTAGTTTACACTGTGGACATGGGTATGGAACTGCAGGGCAAAGGTTCTCAAGTGGGAAATATGTTCTGGAAAATTCTATATATATTTTAGGCAATCTGTTCTAAATGATATAAAAATGGGACAGGATTATTGTAGTAGAAAGTAAAAACAGAATTTCTTCTCGTAAGGGTATATTGACATAGTCAATTAAAGTAGAAAATATTTGTTAAATCTGAACTCCTCTGTTCGTCTTTAATCAAATGTCCTTCATGTGTTAAAAAAGCAGATTTGATAAAAATCATCCATTCATTATCAAACCTCTCAAGTTTAGGATCAAAGGAGCTAGAGCCCATCCTGGCAGAATCAGATGCAATGCACACCCTTAAATGGTTCTTTAATGACATTTTATTGTTTCTTTATTGTGTTGTGTGGTTTCTCGTAAAAACTTTGCTTGACAAAGCACCATTTCATTCTGGGAAGGGTTCTTTGAAGTTGGTTTGTTGTGCTTTGCAAAATATTCTAATACATAGAAAAACAAACCAAAATCTTCAATGTATGGTAGACTACATAGCAGGACACTAACAAATTAAGAAAACCTGGATGTAGTCTTTGTTATTGTGTGCAGCATTGGTCCTTTTTTTAAAATTATGACTTATTCATATTTTAAAAAATATGTTTGCATCTATTCATAGTTATTTACTGCATGGAGCCTGTTACATATCTAATTAAATAAGGGTTCTTTTCTGCCATCTGGAAAGGTCTTTTGGGAACCAAAAATGGGTCCCCTATGGCAGGGGTCCTCAATCCCAGTCCTGGAGAGCCGCAGTGGCTGCAGGTTTTTGTTCTGACCTGGTTGCGTAATTAGAAAGCAATTCTTGCCAATAAAGCACTAACAAGCTATGAAATTAAATTAACTCTGCTATGTCAGGTCATTCTCATATCCTAGATTTTCTTTCCCTTTCTATCATGCAAATGATTTGAAGGCTAAAATGGACGAGTAATTCTCAGTCCTTCACTTTTTTCTCTTCATTTTTCTTCCAAGTATTTAATTAAACCCAATAGTGCAGATAAATACACACAGGTGTAAATGTAAATAAGCTAAATGGAGAAATGCTGCTCTCTCTTGTCATTTGCATGTTATTGATATTAAGGAGCAATTAAAATAGCTGTTTAAGACAAAATTAAGCAATAAGGGCTCAAAATCACTAAAGTGAAGCAGACGTGTTACTTTAGCAATAAGTGCTTTTTATTAAGCAACTGGGTTGGAGCAAAAACCTGCAGCCACTGCGGCTCTCCAGGACCGTGATTGAGGACCCCTGCCCTATGGCATCTATCTAATGAACCACTCTGGCACCTTTATTTTTAAGAGTGCAGGAACAATCCCTAGATGGAGGTTCAGTTCGTAGCATTGCACTTTCATGCACACCCCTCAGTCATTCACAGCATTTAGACAACAGTTAAACTAACATGCTCATTTCTGGGATGTGCAAGAAAACCAGAGTGCCTGGGGAAAACTCCATACAAACATGAGGAGGACCCAGGATGGGATTCAAACCCAGGAATGCAGCCCTTTGAGGAAATGACAGTAACTACTGGGGATACCCTTTAATCAGTCAAATTCTGCCAAACATATTTTATTTTTTCAATTTGTAAGTTTCAATGGTAGTATTAAAATGGCTTAAAATGTCTGGAATTGTGAAGGTATTCTATAAAACAGAATAAGTCAAAGATTTAGAAACAAATGCTTTGTATCTCTAGTGAGAATATATTGTAAAATTTGCAGTATTTGCTTAAATATATTACTTTATATTTCACAGTGCATGTAAATTAATAATGTGTTCACATTATGTATAGTTACATATCTTTGCACTTTAGAAGCATTGTAGCCAGTATGCTATCAGTGCCATATATTGTATATCTCAAGAGTTTTCCTTAAACACCTATGATGGTAAAAGGTTCAGTAAATGGAAATCTGAATTGACAAAAAAGAGATTAACTGTGTTGTGCAGTCAATATATATTTTAATGAAATACGCAAAAAAATGATCCATGCATTTATTTAAGGTGAAAGTAATATATGAATGTACTAGTAATTTCTACAAATTGTCCCAAGTGTATTTTAAGTTGTAGTAAAAATCACTTTTATAAAACTGAAATTTGAGCTCTAGTAAAAAAAAAAAAAAACCTTTATTGGCATGGCAATCAGAATTTTGTTAAGAAAGGATTAACATATAAAACAAGCTCAGTAGAGTTCATGCATTTCAATCCTAATTCATTTGTCAATCTGAGTGGAGCTTAGAATGATAACTCCAGTGTTTATTATATATCACTAGCCAACTTGCGGCGTACCATGCGCCGCATAATCAGGTCGGTTTGTTAATGCTTTTTAAGCACAGGGAGAAAATTAACATTTGAAAAATCGGTAATGTAATAAATCAGCAAGAAAAGCAACATTGTAACAATGCACGGAACAAACCAGCACACAATCGTCCGTGACTGAAAACTGGCGGACCGCAATCGCACCTTCTCTTGCCAGACAGAGGGATGGGGGTGCATGGCACGGAGTGTGGAAGGGGAGGAGAGGAGAAGGACATCCATTCAGCTCCCTCCGTCATGCTAGTCTCCTGAATTCTCGTTCAGTATGTACTGCCCGCTCATGTGCCCACCTCCAACTCGTCACTTGAGTCGTTGGCTGCTTTTTTTTTATTCATTTTATTGCGATCTATACAAAGCAATCAAGTTTTTACATAAAGAAAAATTGAGTTAAGAACAGATCGATCACCACCTCTGAGAGAGAGAGCAAGCCAAACGGCGTAAAATTTAAGGCTTGTAAACATACCTAAATTAATAAATTCTCTGTGCTTTATGAACTTATTTTAGAATATTACTGATTAGATCCTGCCATGTTTTGAAAAAAGTCTGTACTGATCCTATAACTGAGTATTTGATTTTTTCCAATTTCAAATAATATAACACATCGGTTTCCCACTGACTTAAAAGAGGAGAGTTTGTGTTCTTCCAGTTTATCAGAATAAGTCTGCGTGCCAGAAGTGTAGTGAATGCAATCACAATTTGTTTGTTTTTCTCCACTTTAAGCCCCTCTGGAAGAACCCCAAACACAGCTGTTAATGGGTTAGGAGGGATTGTGAGTCCAAGGCTATCAGAAAGGTAATTAAAAATTTTTGTCCAGAATAATGTTAATTTGGTGCAGGTCCAGAACATGTGACCCAGTGAGGCTGGGACTTGGTTGCAACGTTTGCAGGTTGGATCATGCCCTGGAAACATTTTGGAGAGTTTTAGTCGAGACAGATGTGCTCGATATATAATTTTAATTAAGGAGCTCAAGTGAATTCTCTGCTGCTTTTCTAAATATAATCCACCAAGACACCCGACCACGGTAGTAGCGAGTTGGGAGGGGGGTGTGCACAAAGGGTAGGAACGCAACCGGTGGGAGCATATGAGTCGCACTTAGTGGGAATTCCACGGTTTGCAGCCCGAATGGGATTCAACGGCTTACCCACGCCTCTCTGCGCTGTGTAGACACACGCTCAATCTCATGCATAATTATTTATTGAATGCTAAACACTTCTGGAAAGACACGGTTGTCTAAAACGGGTTGGTGTGAGAATACAAAAGTAAGTGAATGAAAAGATGGAACTCTGGAGAGAGCAAAATACAACACAATAGTGAACCTGCGACATAACAAACGCCGCATAATTATTTATTGATGGTTGAACACTTCTGGAAAGACACAGTTGTCTAAAAAGGGAGGGTTTGAGGATACAACAGAAAGTGAATGAAAAGATGGAACTCTAGAGAGAGCAACATATAATTGTCCGTGAGTGAAAAAGACGCATGTTTGTCGCGGATGCGAATTGCTGTATGTAGCGTGTAAAACAGTTTGCCATGGTGCACGAGGTCATGCGTCGTAACCGAAAAGTTGGTTTTTAAAAACTGCTTACTTCATTGTGTTTTAACCTCAGTTGTAAAGGATTGTTTTAAGGATTCCATGGGATACCCCTCACAAACCGTTTCACACGCTGCATATGGTGACTCACCTCCGCGAGAAACATGTCTCTATGAACAGTCAAGGTGGCTCGGAAGTACATGAGGCCTCCACGACAGACGGATATAAATGACGCTGTTCTTTCTGTGTTGTTGCGTCCGAATTTGTGGGCGTGGCTCTGCGAGTTGTCGTATTCAATGGTCTTGGAATTGGTGGGAGTGGCTCCTCCCTGCGTCGCCATAGGTGTCTTACTTGTCTGCAGCTTAGTGAATCCACGCCCCTTCTGGCGTGTTTTCCATGGGTGTCTTGCCTTTCCAGGGGTGTCTTGCCTTAGTGAATTATATATATATTGATACTGTACATGCCAACTTAACCCATTAATGCTAGCTGATAAGGATTTTATAAATTATCCTCCACTAAAACTGATATTTTTTGGGGACAAATGCTTCCTCTAAGATTTCCAGGAGACCACTCTGAGAAACATTGAAGAGAGCCTTAAAGAGGAAAAATTATCTTGTACAATCCACACAAAAATAAATTGCAAGCTATAAGGGCATATGATATTCTATACCACACTTCTTGCACAAAGACATACTTTGCTATGCTGGATGAATCCCAATCCATCTTATAAAAAGTGTATTTTGTATTATCTTAAATTAGAAAAAATCTAATTCTCTTCCAGAATTTGACTCATCGACACTAGAATTACCAAAGCCTATGAAAAAATTTGTAATTCCGGCCCACCTTAAATCCCTTTGCACCTCTCCATCAGCGTCTTTTGTCTTGTAAATGTGTCGATTAACACAAGCAGCAAACAGCCTGCTATACCATACCCCCACCGCTGCAGAAAGGGAAAGAAGTCCTCCAGCTCAAGCCTTGATTATCTTGGAGTGAAGTGCTAGAGTTTGAGGGTAAATAATACAGTATATTGTTATTTGGAAAATATGCATTTCATGTGTGTTCCGTGTCTACAACACATTGTTAAAACAGAAAAATTTTTCATGTTTTAGTAACAAATAAAAAATGTAGATATAAACTGTATAACTGTAAAGTAACCGGAACCAGTGTGTAACCTTTTTATTTTATGGTGTGTTTATACTATATGAAGGATCATTTTGAATAGGGCTGTCATGTCATGTTCAGAAACTCTCTCAGTTGGGTAGGTATTAAGTTCTAAGTTTCATATTATTGTACATGCTATTCTATGCTATTTTCATTTGATTGGGTTGTTATTTTAGGTTTTGTTCCTACGAAGTATGTCTTCAGGGTTTTCTAAAGCACCTATGGCACTAAAACATTCAGTAAAAGGAAGTCTGAAGAGATTAGCTAGGGTGCACATTCAATATGTTTCAATGAAATATGCAAGATTTGATTCTTACATTTTTTTAAGTGAAAGTAATATATGAATGTATTCATAGGTTCTACAAATTGTCCCCAGTGTATTTTAAGTTGCAGTAAAAATTCACTTTTATAAAATTGAAAATTAAGATCAATAAAAAACTGCTTTATTGGCATGGCAATTAGAATTTTATTTAAAAAGCATTAACATATAAAATAAGGCCAGTACAATGGTCATGCATTTCAATCCCAGTCCACTCACCTATCTGAGTGGAGTTCAGAATAATTCCTTCAATATTTAATATGCGTCAAATATGCCTATTTTCCTCTCAATTTCCAAAGCCATGAGTGTTAATGGATGGCATTTAATTGACATAGCATATGTTTGTCTATAAATATATACCCTAAAAAGTACTGGTGCTGTCACAATAGCACTTTGATTGTATTTTTTATTTAAGCAATCTGTTTATTCGTGAGGTACTCATATTTGTATTATTATCTTTCAGTTTTGTTTTTGACATTTTTACTTATGATGTTTTGTTCTGTTGTGCTAATCTGTTCAATTCTTGACTATCATCAGCCGTGGAGTTAAGCTCGACAACTCTGTTAGTAAAAATATCTTTCAGCCATCTAAAAAATGATAAAGTCCAACACTTCCTTTCCAAAACTGAACCAGAAATACTTTGGTATGCTTCTTTGCATTTCAAATAGATTACTACAGTTCTCTTTTCCATCATTGTACAGCACAAATTATTCATATATTATAACATGCTGATACAGAAAAGTGCAATTAAAGCAACACAGTATATTTCAGCTGATGTAACGACCCTTACTTCATTATTATCATCATAAATTTATTATATACTTATAAAGCCATACATTCTAACATCCCAGATAACTTCCACCATTATGTTCTTTGCCAACCTGCCTCCTTGCTATCTCAAAAAAAAAAACATTTTTCAATTCATTTAGCTTTGTCACTCCTACACCCTGGAGCTTTTTTTCACCAGGTATGCTTATGAAGATCCTTCAGTGTTGATGTTCAAATCCAACTGAAAAGCTCAGGTATTGCATCTTGCATTTAATCAGTTACTGTATGCTTGTATTTTTTCCTTTGGTGCTAATGTTTATTTAACTCCACTGTCCACTCATGCTGTCAGTCTACTTTCATGTACTATTGCTTCTTGTTTACATGCTTATATTATCCAAAACTAAATTCCTTATTAATATTTTAAAACTGAAAAGTAAGTAGTGTTACAACATTTATATTCAAAATATATATTCACTTGTTATCTGACTTGTTGATGTACTTTCCTTTATTGCTTGTAAATAGGAGATCATTTAAAAGAATATGTTAAAATTTATAAAACCTTACATGGCATGGGAAAATCTTTTGAACCTCTATGTACACATCGGAATTGGTCATGTTTGTATAAGATAACTATAAGCAAAGAGAGCTCTTCGTAAATATGCAGGAAAATTACAGTTCAATGACCTAAAATTCTTGAAAACAACTTATGTTTGCTAAATTCCTTAGAAAAGCAAAATACATTCTGCTGGGTTATTTTAAATTTGCATTGGAAGTACAGAAATAGGAAAACAAGACTAGGTATTAAGGAACTGCAAGTTCATAAGGCAGGAATTGTCCTCTTATTTATATTGTTTATATTTTTAATAATAAAAGCTTGGACTAAGGCTCCCCAGAACTGAGGATGAAAATTACAACCCAAGACAGAAGGCTTGCCCTTTCTTGATGAAAAGTTTTGAGTCTTGTTGTAAATGAATTATTAATTACAAAATTGTTAATAATTGCTCATAAGGAAAAGTAACACATAGTATTAGAATTATTTTTACACTTTTTGATAACCACAATTAGTTCCCTGTTTGATCAGCAAATTTAAAGTGGTCAGTCTAACATTGCAGCATTAGTGTATCATAGCTAGCAGACTCCATTTTTGGTCTGTGTTGACTATATGTGCATTTGTGTGTGTGCGTTAGTTTAATTGCCAACTCCAAACTGTCTAGATTAGGATGCTGCCTTGCATCTCATACAGAGAAGGCATCCATTTTCCTAACCCTCTTATCTAGAGTAGGGTTGCGGGGAAGCTGGACCCTGTCCCAGCAATCGTCATCTGGTCAATTATTATTACAGGCATTAGTTAATGTCAAGTAGAGGTAAGGCATGTATACCAGGAAACAAAGTTAATTACATTTTTTTCATGTTTTGTTATTTTTGCATTTGTTTGACCTTTGCTTTTGTAGTCAAAAAAGGCAGGGTTTGGAAAAGCTCTCACCAGCAGTGTTGAAAGTACCTGATATTGTGTGGACATTGTGGGTAATGTGCTCTTGCATTTTAGACACAGATACTATCTCTGGATTGGCAGAATGGGATGGTGGTCCTCACTTTTAAAAGGAGAAGAAAATAGTTCATTTCTGTTATTAAGAGATTACACTTCTTGTGCTCCTTGGAAAAACCTTTTCTGGGGTACTGAACAGAGACTCCTTGCGATAGCTGAAACTTCGATTCATAAAGAACCTATAAAGAATCTTGCACTACTACTTGAGGGTTAATGGATGTTTGTCAGTCTTGTCTACATGTGACTGATGTACCTGGAAAACGCTTATGACTGTGTACCTCACGGTATCTTGTAGAAAGTGGTACAACAATATGGAATTCTGGTGTCCCTGCTGTGAACTATTCAGTCATTGTATTTGAGGAGCAACAGTTGTGTTTGTATACTTACAATTATTTTGTGACCATTCAGTGCTGCCACTGGACTCTAGTGGATGCTAGTGGTGCATTTTTTCTCTTCTTCTGCTTATGATTTTTATAGACAGAATATTAAGGTGCAGCCATGTTTTGGTTTGGAAGGTGTTCAGTTTAAGAATGTGAAGGTTGCATCTCTTCTGTTTGTAGATGATGTTGTCCTTTTGGCCTCATCAGGTTGTTATCTGTAGTGCACAATGCAGTGGTTCATACATGAGTGTGGGGTAATCTGGATGTTATTTAGGTCTCTAAATCTGAGGTGATAGTTCACTTGCAGAAAAATGTGACGTTTTCTTCCTTGGTTAGGGGAAAGCAGCTTCTGCAGCTGGAGCAATTCAAATACCTTGTTCATGAGTGATGATAGAGGTGATCAAAGAATTGGCCAATGACCTTTTGCAGCAGCAGCAGTTTTGCTAACTTAGTTAGTGCTTCACCACCACGGTTCATTACAAAATCTGCATATGAAGCTGTCAGTCCACATTCCTGTCCTCACCAATGGTTACAAGCTCTGGATAGTTGTTGATAAAATGAAGTAGCAAACACAAGCAGCCAAAATTAAGATCCTGCATAGGAAAGTAAGCCTCAAAACCCATGAGAGAGTAAGAATCTCAACTGTATGGATGGAGTACAGATTAGGCTACTCTGAATCGAGTAGGAACAGTTGAGGTGGTTTAGGCATATAGTTAAAATGCCCCCCCTGGGTGCTTCCCATGGGAGGTGTACCAGGAAAACTTCATCTAGGGAAGACCAAGGGGCAGACCATGGACATGCTACAGGGATTATAATTCTCAATTGTCCAAGGAAGTATTTGACTATTCACCAAGAAGAGCTTTAGAACATTGATGGTAAGAAAGAGGTCTGATCAGCTGTAAGAGTATAAAAAGTGCTTGCAACTGCCTGCCTATTAAATTAGGACATCCTGACTTCATTTGTACTAGCATATTTTATAATAGAAAATTATATCATACTAGGGGGGCAAGCCCCCCGGCGTCTTTACCGCCCAACCCCCTGTTGCAGCCAGTCTGCCGCTCATGTTGTGAAGAGGGGGGGCTGAACGTGCCCCAAGGAGATGTGGTCGCTCCTCCAAAACCCCTTCTTAAACGGTGATACAATGGGAAACAAATACAGTTTTTATTATCTCCTCTTTACTCGATCAGCTGCTGGCTTGCTGCTGCCGTGACACAGGATCTGCATCTTGCACAGCTCTTTGAACATTTAAAAGCCTGTACAGCAGCTGTCCTACTCTTTGTCTTTTATATCCGTCCCCCGGGAGTGGTTAAATCTCTTGGCACTCTTGGTTAAGTCCCGTCTCATAGGACGTGAGTTCTTGATATTTTTTAGCTTATAATTTAAAAACAGAATAAGAATCTGAAAATCTAAAATCACATTAAAGTTCGATAAATTCTGAAAAGAATGATAGCAAACATATATATATAGGCTTTAAAATAAGCCAGATTTTAAGCGTGACAAAAAACGTGATATAAAAACATCACATAAAATCGTTGCACAATATTGTTGCAATCAGAGCACATATTACGTATTAAATAAAACTCCTCAATGATATACAATATGATTCCTGCGTGGTGCTTCGCACACTTCAAAGCTCTAACAGCCCGTATTGATTTTTGATTGTCTGCTTTTCTCTGTCTCTCTCACTCTCTCTGACATTCTCTGCTCCTGACGGAGGGGGTGTGAGTAGAGGGGCTGTTTGCACAGAGGCTGTTTGCTTAGAAGATACGGACGCTCCTGTAAAAAATGCTGAAAGACTACCTTCACATTGATCCCTTCATTGCGGGTGCTTCGTATACTTAAAAGCCCAACAGCCCTATTGATTTTTGATTGTTTACATTTCTCTCTCTCTCTGACATTCTCTGCTCCTGTCGCACGCAGTCCTTTGAAGAGGAAGATATGTTTGCATTCTTTTAATGGTGAGAAAGAACTGCCATCTCTGTCTTGTCATGGAGCACAGTTTAAACTTTTGACTAAAGGATGTTATTTCATGTCTAGAGGGCTCTAATAATTTGTTAAAAAACGTATTTAGAAGGTCGTAAACAGGTTTTCTATGCTCTAACTGCGAAAATATTCGATTTATAAATTAAGAATCCTACTTCGTGGAAATTCATTTATCTGTCTGGAGCGGATTAACTGCGATTAACAAGGGTTTACAGTGTAACTGTGCGAAGAATATTTATAAACAGTGTGGGAGAGTTTCTAAGGGCTTAAAATATATAAAAATAACCATGCAAACATATGGTTTCTACTTCGCAGATTTTCACCTATCGCGGGGGGTTCTGGAACGCAACCCCCACGATCGAGGAAGGATTACTGTATATGTAACTGAACAGGAAACTGAAACAGGAACTGTTCTCTTAAGACTAAGCACACTTGCTGTGGAAAGCCTTCCTGCTCTTGTAGTGAGCCTCCGCCAGTTGAAATAAATAAAGGACATCTTTGGATTTCATTTATACTAATGACTAAACACTCCTTTAATTTACTAATTATTTTCTGTAACACAGCCCAATTTAGTGTATTGCAATCATGATCCTGTCCTGGAAAAGAAGAATGTAAATGATCACAATGTTATTCTAAACTTAAAATACCTATAGCATTCATTTATATTTATTTCTTCACTTAGCAGATGCTAAGTCTGCAAGTCCAGAGCAGATCAAGTCCAGTTGCTCCGGCACGCTTACAGTGGTGGCAGCGGTAGGATTTGAACCCATGCTCCCGAAAAGAATTGTACAGAGTCCAATATAAGGAAACACTAGCACTTTATTCACACTCCTTCTCAACCAGAGAGAGAGAGCAAAAAAACATAACATCCCCCACTTTCCTCTTCCCGCCAGGAACCACATCCAGACTTATTTTCTTTTCTGATTCAAAGGAGCATGCATGAGGATTCACAGAAAGTGTAACAACAATTAACAGTCTTACACTCCTCCCCCATCAATAAAAGACTTTGTTTTTACTCAGTGAATACTGTGTCATTAATAAAATATGGAACAAGCATACATTTTTTTTATTTCCCTTTTCTCTGTTAATGTGTTCCCAACTAGACTAGTGGTTAATTTTACTTGCAACGTTATGTTAGCATAAACAAAAAATGTCTTTCATATTATTATTCTGAATATTTTGATGGCATATGCCCAGGGAAAGTACCCTCTAATGAATTTATGGAGTGACAGGGGAAGAAATAAGGAGTCCTAAATATGCTTGGCGTCTGCTGACTAAAGTACTAATTCACAAAATGCACTACCTCTGCGATGTTGTTGAATGCTTAATGGTAGCAAGAACATTACAATTAAGCAATTGCAATGCATACTGTAAGTCTATAAGACAACCTGCTCTACTAACTCATTAGTGGTGGAGATATATAGACTTTGGTAGAGTGAAACTGATATTTATTCTTTCTCCTTCAAAACTTATAATAATAACATGATAAGAAATATCAGAAAGAATATTTGCCCATATATAAGAAAACTATAAAGAAAGTTGAAGATTGTTGGTGTTCTAGGTTTTTTGTAAATACTTTATTTTTGAATAGTTGCTCTGCACATTTTATGCAATGTTTGTTTTGTGTACTGTTCCTTTATCAAATAAAATAAATGAATTATTAATAATATAATTTATGTGACCCCTTTACGGTTCCCCACTCCTTAACGTGATATTTGCATGCCTCAGGCCTTTTTGAGTGATTGGAGTCAACCTCTATTTGAAGAGATGGGCCTTTTCACACATAAATCCCTAATTTTATAATTAGGCAGGTCCCTGTGCTGATCATGAAATGATTCCTGAACCTCAGGAACATGGCAAAAAAACCACGTGTTAAAACTGTTGAAATGCAAGTTAATAATCTAGGTTATAGGAAATAGACAGTAATCAATCATTCAGTTAAACAATTAATTCTTAGAGAGCATTATCATGAAACACTTTACAAAGTAATTACCATCATGGTTAGATAGAAAAATCCATTCAATCACCTTTGATGTATTATGGAATGTAATTAATTCTCTACTGTAGTCGTTTTTAAGCACAAATCATTCTTCTGAATTCATAAACGGTCCTGTCAAACTCTGTGCTCACAGCTGGAGAGCAATGAACACATCCAGAAAAGTTACTTGTAAGCTGCTCTCTGTTATTATCTGCAATGAACATGTTTTATATAAGTCAGTCATGGCACAGAAGAAGAAAGCAAGTGTTTAAGTTCTTTGAAAAAGTTTTAGCTGATGTCTTTGTGATAAATATCTCTTAGATCTATAACTATATTGCAGACATCATTTACCAAGCAGTAGATATCCTTTCTGCAACAAAAGAAGAATACCTTAATAAATATCATATGTGATGCTAGGGATTAGTCATTGCTGTATTTTTTCATACACACAGCAGTCAAGAAAGACCCTCATGACAAAACATTTCTTCAGTTACTTAATTTAACACTAAAAATTTAAAAGGGCACACATTATAGCAAATTTGTGAGTACAAGTTTAAATTGAGAAATAGCTTCTAGAAGATATGGAGATGTGACAAAAATTGGAGATTGAATTAGGAGTGCTTACAAATGTAAGCATAACATCATTAATTCCAAAAGCAATGTATGCTTTTACTTGTGTGTATGTCTCTCTATTTTCACCAGTGACACTCTAATTCTTTTGAAGAAATATATTTATTAAAATAAAAGAAAGCATTCTTAATATCTTTTGTCTACTGCAGATACTGTATGTAAGTGATGGTAGCAAAGTATTTCTTTATAATACCTCCAAGTTGATTCTGTCAATGTGAATATGGTTACGTGTGAATATGGCTATGGCCTAAATGCCAGCGCAGTTGTAATTAGCTTCAACTGTTTCTGACCCAGGAATGGAATAAGTGGGCTAAGAAAGTAGACAGATGAATTAACTGCTATTTAAGATCTTTATGAAAAAGGTGGAATTTCCAATACCTATAATAAAACACTATAATTAAAGAGGTTTTCTACACTCAGACAAACACTGAGAGGTAAAAGATAACAGAAATGTCACCTTTGTAAGCAAAATATTAATTGGTGGAATTCACATAAGAAAAATAAAAGTGTAAACAAAGCAGAAGTACATTTCTAATTCAGCTGGTCTTTCATTCTGTTTCTCAGGTGGGCTAGCTCACCCATTCACATATCTGTCTTTGGTTTCTGGAGTCTGTGCCCCACTTTTTGGGTTTTATTATTGTTTCTCAGATTTTGGTTTTGCTCACTTTTGATTTTCTTTTTAGGAGGCAGCACCAATAAGGTCAATTCTTTTCTTTTTTTTTTTTACCATTTTGTGAACAAACTTGGCTTTTCTTGTGATAGGATATTTTTACAGTTTGCATGCTAGCATTTGGAACGTATAAGCTTTGGCCTTTTTGAGAGTACAGGCCACAGGCCTGATTTGGAATTTCAGGGTAAGGCCTATTGGGAATTTTTAGGCCTAGTTTTTGAACTCAGGCCTTTATTGTGTTTTGTGGGTCCAGATTTATACCACGTACAATATTGAACTCTTATCTGTTTGGTCTGTGTGAAGTATAAACATCTTCTCTATGTTTGTTTGACATTGTCTTGAGTGTTTTCTAGTTTTTGTTGACCTTTTTGTTGGTGAGTTTTAATTTGACCAAGCTGGACTGCCAAACCATCAAGGATTAGTAATCTAATTGTGGCAAAGGTGAATGGAATGGGATTGTGCCCTTTGTGCAATGCATTAAGTGGATACTGCAAATAGGTAGATGGACATGTGCAGTAAAATGGATTTTTATTAAAAAGCAATCTTTGTGTGTGGGTGATCAGGCACAAAAGCAAAATAATTAATAAAACTAATGAACTATTGATACTTTCACGTACCATCTCAGAAATATATTTCAAAAAAGGGCTAGCATTATAGCCTATATATCAGAATGTTGAATGCAGTCTAGCAGAAAAACCTAGAGTATAAACTCTACTTTATGACATTTGTTTAAAAATGTATATTCCAAGCACGTATGTTGCTGCTGCTCCTCACTGTTAACAACACTTTTCATGAATATTTGCATTAAACTTGCACATTTTGCACTTCTTTCTTTTTTATTGTATGTATAGTTTATGGATGCATCTGACTCCTACTATACTGATTTGGATTTATTTTTATAGACTTTATGGATTTTGCATTGACCAGGTTTCAAGGACAAATGAATCTTTCTGTGGTCTGTGTCAATCTAGGAGCCAGGAATGGACTGTCTTCTTGATTATAATGGATATACTGGATTGCTCTCGATCCCTTCTATACGTGCTTGGAGCAATCACACCTGTAACACCCAGTCCTATATGTACGTGGCTGTACATTAGAACCTCTGAATTCTGGTATTTCATGTGCATCTTGTAATATCTCCTACTATGCTTCTTCTGCTGCTTGCTATTGCTGCGGATCTTTGCCACCCCACCCTGCCTGTGTCACCTTCTCCACTGTGCTGTTTCCTTGCTACTATCAGATAGGTATTGCTCTGTACTATGCTGAAATACTCTTGTGACAAACTCCTTCATATTGAACAGTTTGTCCATAGCAAATGGTCAGACTGGAATGTTCTAAAAGACACTGGGATTGTGCGACATCTGAAATTTTTACATCGTTGTCCTATTAATGGCTTTGGAAATAGGAGTGTTACTGTGCCATATTTGCAATTTGATCATGGATCTGTGTATATTGAACCATTGTCAGCTAATATTGCATTGTTTAACTCAAGAACTTTTAATGGCAAAGAGCTGGTACTATCAGAAGTCATTACAAAATCAAACCTTGACTTGCTATGCCTTACAGAAACCTGGCAAAAACAAATTGATTTTATGTCTCTCACGGAATTATTACCATTTGAATATATTTACTTCACAGAGCCTTGCAGCACAGTAATTTAGAGCTTAGTTAAACATTAAAAGAATCCAAAACGACTGCCTCCCAACTCACCAATTACTTGACTTCTAATAAATTGATCGAACCCTTTCAGTCTGGTTTCAGAGTTGCACAGCTGTGAAACTGTTCTTCTTCAGTTAACTAATGATTTGCCTATGGCAGCAGACTCCGGACAAACCAGCATATTAATTTTGTTAGATCTTAGTGCAGCATTTGACACTGTTAGACATCACATTCTACTGTCCAGAGTGGAGAACATTGCTTTGTATCTGTGGCACTGCCCTCCAGTGGTTTAAGTCCTATCTGACTGACCGGCAAGAGTTTGTTAGTATTGGCAACAGCAGATCCACTTCAGTGCTGGTCACACAAGGGGTTCCTCAGGGATCTGTCCTTGACCCTCTGCTCTTCTGTGTCTATATGCTTATCTATGGCCATATACAGTGGAACCTCAGTTCACGAACATCTCGGTACATGTACAAATCAGTTTACAACCAAAAAGTTCGCCAAACTTTTGCCTCGGTTCACAACCACACACTCAGTATGCGAACAAGCCAGTTTCCCTTTCGGTTTGTGTGCGCTGATGATTTCTGCACGTGTTGCATTGTTCTCGGTCAGATGTGTGTGGTTGCACATGCATGCATGCTTTCGCTGTGAACTCTTTGTGCTCCATTTCATTTCCCTTCCGGTTCGTACGATCTCTTTGTGCTCTACAGTATTTTGTGTGCTTTTGTAGTTAACCATGGCTTCTAAGCAAGTGAAGAGTGGTGAGAAGAAAGTTTTGCAGAAAATTGAAATCAAAGTAAAGAAAGAAATTATTGAAAAGTATGAGCATCTTATTCGTGTTACTGATCTTGCCGCTGAGTACAAGAAGTCAAAACCTACGATTCTGTCTATTCTAAAGCAGAAAGAATCTATTAAAGCAGCTGATGTTGCAAAAGGAGTTACAGCGTTAACCAGGCAGAGGCCTCAAGTGCTGGAAGAGGTGGAAAAACTGTTTACCAGTTTACTCATTTACCAATTTGAGAACCCTTGTGGTTTCAAGCGGCACAATTTAAACAAAGCCAGACTGCCAGTAATGTGGAGGGCAAACACAAAGGGTTGGGTCACAAGGACTTTGTTTTTGGAATGGCTGCATGAGGCTTTTGCTCCCACCAGCTAAACAGTTAAAAACACCAGAAACCCCAGAAATCACACAAGAGAAAACACCTGAAGGAAAACATCCCCCCATCGCAGAGCCGGACTCTCCCTCAAAACTGTAACCTCCTCTCTACCCAGTTCCTCCTTACTTCATGCCAAGAACTTGACTCATGCAAGGTTAGTTTTCTTGGTGGTTTATGGTTAGTTTTTGTATTATGGATTTTTTAAATGTTCATTTTTCGGCTCATAGCGTGAATTGTTGCGGTGTTACTTTTCACTTTTTTCAGATGTTCATTTTTTTTTCCCTGTGTTTAAAACTCATTGAAAAAAGTGTTTACAGCGAGTGGTTCGTAGCGTGATTTGTTGCAATGTTACTTTTCTTGGTGGTTTATTAAATTACAGATTTTTCAAATGTTCCTTTTTTCCCCTGTGCTTAAAACTCATTAAAAAAAGTGTTTATACAGCGATTGGCTTGCAAGGCTGTAGAGCGAACTTCTGTAATGTTACTTTCTTGGTTGCTTGTGTTTTTTTTTTAATAAATTTCAGATTTGTTTAAATGTTCCTTTCCCCTCAATGCTTAAAACTCATTAAAATAAATTGTTTATACAGCGATTGGCTTGCAAGGCTAAAGCACGAACTGCTGCAATGTTACAGAGAGAGAGAGAGAGGGAGAGATAGAGAGAAAGAGAGAGAGAGCGTGGGCTTGTGTGCTGCTGAGAGAGAGAGAGAGAAAGCGCGGGCTCACGTGCTGCTGAGAGAGAGAGCGAGGGTGCGTGCTGCTGAGCAGGGAGCCTGGGTGTTTGTAGTTTACTATTACACTGTGCATTCTATGGTGTAATTAACTATATTTGTGCTTAAAAATCTTTTAAAAAATATATTTACATACAGTTCGTACGTTCTGGAACGGATTAATTGTATTTACATACAATCCTATGGGGGAAATTACTTCGGTTCACGACCAAATCGGTTTACGACCAGAGGTTTGGAACGGATTATGGTCGTGTAATGAACTCCTGCATATTGGCAATAAAGTACAACTTAAGAAAGTGCTCCTTCTCAGTCACTCAGACGGTGATCTCATAAGACCTTCTTCTGATGCAAGGAACCTTAGTGTCATGTTTGATTTCTCCCTTTATTAGTCTACCCACATAAACCACATTAAGAAACGTTATTACCATTGCCTTCGTAACATATCCTGTGTTCGCTCATTCCTCTCCTTTTCTAATGTGGAGAAACTTGTCCATGCTTTTATCACATCCCACATTAATTATTGTAACTCCCTACTGGCAGGTGCCGTTTCTAATCTTATATTACAGCTCCACTCTGCTACAATAGTCCTAACATGAATCATCAACAGCGATCACATAACACCCACCCGCCTTCGCCTCCACTGGCTCTGTGTGTATTACAGAATTGAACATAAAATTTTATTATTAACCTACAAAGTTTTAAATAGCCTTGCACTGGACTACATCAGTGTCCTTCTTCATCACTTATCTCCTCTTCGACCACTAAGGTCCTCTGATTCTGGTAGTTTTGTTATGCTTCTCACTAACCTACACTCTATGGGTGACAGAGCCTTTGGAATGACCTCCTTAAATTAATCAGATCAGCTGACTCCATTCATTCTTTTAAAAAAACAATTTAAAACTCATCTGTTCAGGAAAGTGTTTAACTTAAACTGACAATATACCCCCTCTTTTCAACCTTCCTTTCTGGCCAGATGCTCAGTATAATTTGTGTGCGTGTTATATCACAAATGATGTTATCTGCTTGACTTTTCTTGTAGTATTAAATTTTAGTATTTTACTCTAGTTTATTGTTTTTTATTCTATTTAATGCTTTGTGCATCCTGTATCAACATTTGGTTTTAGTGTTCTATTCAGGAAATATTTGTATCCAATTTTACATATACCAGCTGTTTCTTTCTGAGACTCTTTGAAGCGCCTTGAGTATGAGAAAGGTGCTATGTAAATAAAATGTATTATTATTGTTTGCACAATATATATATGTTAAAGCATGTTCACAGCTGCTATAAGAACTGCACTCATCGGGAATAAGTATAAAGATGTAACACTACACTAAAAAGGCCAAAAAATTATAAATCAATGAAACAACTCATTAGGTTTAAAATGCTCTTAGATCTGCTTCCTCTATTAGTTTAAGCAGAAACCTCTTCCTGTATGAGATAGGAACTCCTTGATTAACTAAAGTAAGTCACACAGAATAAGAATAAAAATGTCAGGCCAGTAAGGTCTTCTACAGTACATTTCTGAAACAGTCAGTGAAAATAATACTAATTCCCTTTCCCCTGAGTCAAAGTACTGGATGAAAGAGCAGAGTAAAGAGTAGTGGTGGTGGTAGAGAGTTGTGTAATACAGTGTACTGATGTAAAGAGGAAAAATATGTTTTCTAATAAATGTTACAAACTAAAGAAAAGCTTACAGAGCTGAAGTCCACTAGCATATTAGTGCAAATCATGATATGTGTCGCTCTCATGTTATATACTTATATACAGGAACTGCACAGAGTACCATGTTACAGTATAGTCAATTAATTAGTCAACCACAAAAGCATAGTAATTTAACTTTGTATCTCTTTTTCAAGGATACTGTGTAATTGCTTATCGTAATGCCAAATATGCAACAAAAATCTGAGATTACAGAGTGATTTGAAGCAGCAAATTGTATCCCTGTAATTGTATTATTAAATGATTGGTCATATATCTCTATATCACCTCCACCCAATTATATTCTCCCTAACATGGATGTAAAAACAGGTATAACATTTGTCAAAAACAAAGATTGTCTAATGAGGAAGTGATATTAGTTAGCAATATCCATCTTGAAGTAAAGTAGAATGGTTTAGAAATGTTTGAAATTGCCTCCATTTAGTATGATTGAAATCTCATTATTAATCTACTAGGTAACTGAGCCCCAATCTCAGAAACTGTGGAAGTTGCTGTCATCTTTCAATAGCTTGTCAAGTAACTGTCTCAAAAGCCAACAGATGTACAAACATCTCTATCAGGAAACTACACCATCAAGTCTTTGATGAATGCGAACTCAAAAAGGAAACCAAGTTAATTGTTTATAAGGCCAGTTACATCATCACTCTTCCTCAGTAAGATTTGAGATACCTTCTGTTGTCACCTAAAAGCTCCATCAGGACTCCTTGCAGACAATTTGCCACCATATCAGCTGGAAGGACTGATTCACTGACTCCTGTGTCTTCACTGAGGTAAAGACAAACAGCATGGTCCTGGAGAACAATCTCCTCTGGATGGGCCGCTACAGCACATTACCTGACTACCTGAGATTGGTCTATTAGGATGGCTAGAGAAAGCAGTTCAAAGATAACCACTGTCTTCCTTATAAAATGTCACATCAAAATCACTATCTGGGAGATTAGTAGACCCTAGCTATTGAATATTTTTTGTGACATGGTTCATCAGGAGGCATTTCCATTGCAAAACATGGCAGCAGAAGGAAAAGGAATAAAAAACAGGTTGGCAGTATTGGCTCTCAAATTGCTTTTCCAGCCCCCACTGCCCTATGATCTGTGGATCCAGGATTAAACTCCATAGTCACCTAAGGACATTAATAGCCTATACTGTAAAAGTGTCTTTCTGAAGACGGCCTACCAACCAATAGGAAGAGAAAGATAGGGAATATCGGATTACTCTCTCTTCAAATGAAGGTGCATTCAGAACTATTTGACCAGTTATGAATGGATTTTTAGTTTCCATATAAACACAACCATTATATAAACATCCAGAATACTAAGATGTTTTAATCTGTAAATACTTGCTAGCACATATCACTACTTCTAAATTTCTAAATTACATTTCAATTATTGATTCTATTGGAACACACCTTTTTGACTAAATTGTAGGTTACTCGCTTTGCAAGATTCAGAAAACTTGATTGCTTCAGTTTTAAATTGCTTATTTTTAATTTAACCAGCTACCATTAACATTAAGATGTAAATAACAAAAGAAACGTAGGGTAAAAAGCTGGGCCAGTGTTCGACAATCTGTCAGGGTCACCTATTTTTAATATTTTTTGCATCTCTCCTAATTGTTCTTTGTTAAACTTTTGCCTCATTTTGTTTGATTTTTTTACCTCAATGAATCCATTGGTTTTATCTGTTCATTGCAATTAGTTATGGGTTTGGTTTTGATTTTAGATTTGGGTCACTTTATTACATCCATTTTGTCTTTTCCAATGGCACTATTTTGTTCCTGTTGCCAAGACCGTTCTAGTGTGGGTGTGTCATCATAGGTTGTGGCATTGTCAATCACAACACAACAGGATAAACGGTCAGTGAATGAATTACTTCCTTATCTGACTACATTGATTCCAAAACTCTTCAAATTATTAAAAACTCTACTTTTGTTTTGTTTCTCCAGATTTGAACTCTTAGCAGTCCTTCCTGATGCAGAATTTGTCTTGTGTTTCTTGGCTTTTGTTACCATATTGTTGTTCTCCCGGTTCTGACCCTCGCTTCGTTTTTCACCATATCTTTTTCTTTCAGTCACCCTCTGAAATCTTGTATTTTATAGGAAGAACAAAATTCACATTGTTCCTTCTGAATCTGAAGTTCGACATACAATCAATCGATCAATCAACATTTATTTATATAGCACATATTCATACAAAAAAATGTAGCTCAAAGTGCTTTACAAAATGAATAGAAAAATAGAAAACACAATAAAAAAATAAACATAAGTCAACATTAATTAACATAGAATTAACATACAGCCATCCTCAAAAGTTGGAACACACCCTCCAGTCTCCTTTCTTGAAGATGCGGACCACCACCTTAGTTTGCAAATACATAGGAACTGCAAACAAACCCCACATAGTCTTCAAGAGGTGTGTCAGCTAAGACAGCCCAACAACATTGAGAGCCTTCAAGTATGCTGGGCAAATATCCTCCACCCCTGAGATCCTGCCACCGAGAAGATTTTTTAACTAGTTCAGTGATCGGAGAGTCCTCCTCTGAATCTCTTGACTCTGCTTCATCAAAGGAAGGTGTGTTTGTGGGATTTAGGAAGTCCTTAAAGTGCTCCTTCAATATGGAAGGACTGGTACTACCAACCTGCTTTACCACTAGCATCCACCACTATGTCCAGGGATTGCCACCTCAAAAAGCACCAATGACCTTACAGCCACAGCTCTGCACAACTGCCTCAACAATTGTGGCATAGAACATGGCCCAATTGGGTTCAATGTTCCCTTCCTCGATCAGTATGCAAGGAATGTTCATTCAGAGGTACAAATTGAAGATCTCTCAGACAGAGGCCTCTGCCAAGTGTTTCAAGCACACACTATATTTATGGGTGTGACTGGTCTATCCTGAATCTTCCCACTCTGATTCAACTCAAAGCCAGGCAGTGATCAATTGAAGCTCTCTCGTCACTCGAGTATTCAAGACATATGGTCATAGATCTGATGACACAATTACAAAATCTATCATCGACCTACAATGAAGGGTTTTCTTATGCCAAGTGCTCAGCAGCACAAAAAATGTCCTTCTCGAATGCAGGTAAGGGGTGTAGCTGGATTTCTGTCAAATCTGATTTTTAGCAAAGAAGTTCCTATGTGCCACTCAAAGCCTATCAATGTGGGGCAATGCTCACACTGTCTTTTAATGCAAGAACCGATCCTGGATAGAGTGCTAGTCTTTTTTAGGTCACATTAATGCATGCATAGAACAGAACAAATTTAGAGTCACTACTTAACCTAACACATATACACTTTGAGATCTGACAGGAAACATGGAGTGCCCATCAAAATCTTATACTCAGTGACTGATCTTGGATTTAAATCCATACTTCTGTAGCTGATGGGCAGCAGTGGTAAACACTGTGAAACCTTAACATTATAGCATTTCATGTCTTTTAATTTTCTCTGTGTAAGTGCCAATACCATGATACTCTAACCGTTCACTAATAACAGTCACCTAAGATGACAATATCTTTATGCAATTTTAATAATTAGTTATATAGTAATTGGCTTATTTTTATGAGAATTGCTGATTCAATCACTGAATCTGTTTTAAGCTCATCTATCACAGTGTGGTTTGAATCAAAAACTAAACTAGGCAAAAAAACGCGACAACAAATAGTCAAGTCTGCTAAACATTGGCACCAGTCTTCCCACCTTACAGAACCTGTATTATTCCAGAATCATGAAGGGGGCAGGGAAAGTTATTACCGACCTGTCACATCCTGGCCACAACCTTTTTGAACTTCTCTTATTTGCTAGGCTTTAAAAATTAAACTAGCAGATATAGGAACTGCTTCTTTTCACAAGCCACCAAGCTAACAAATTGTTAATTCTGCTTCCGATGTTCAGTATGGGTACCCCCCAATATCTTGCAATATTTTTACATATAGTTAATGTGTATATGTTTCACTATTTCTTGCACTTCCTTACACTTTGAGTGCATATGTTTACTTTGTTTCTCTTGTATTTATCTTTATTGTCTACTGATCAACTGTATGTATGTCTGTGATGTAACTACACTTGGAAAGTCATCAAAACAACAGAGTGAAATTCCTTGTATGCATACATACTTGGCCAGCAAATGTGATTCCTATTCTGAAAAGAAACAAATCTATTTTAGTAATGTGGCACTACAACATATACGTAAAAAGTAATGGTGAATAGTTTAGTCAAATTACTATGCTAAAAGTTTGTGGAACAAAAAGCAGTAGCCACTACTGCTTTCAAGGACCTGAGTTTAACAACTTACATTGAGCCAAAGACCGATTTAAATTAATTATTCTACACAGAGTATCATATATAGTCATTATCACTTTCCAAAATTATGTAATTTTGTTCAGGAGCTCTTATACAAATTGAATTTCTAGACACCCTCAACTGGTTGAAGTAGATACGGTACATTACAGTGTGAAACAAATTGTCAAATGACTGTGGATTTTATGTCATGGGATGCAGTGGATTTACATGTGAGTACTACAGTAAAATAAGCAGTGCTGCATTAAAATAAACTGAATTGTACAGCTTGAACCCACATTGTATTAGAACACCACCGTGAAGTCGGTCTCGGAGCTTCTTCACCTGTGGTATACACAGTAGGGATTTTTAGTACTTGGGTGCTACTTGTCACATAACAAAACAGGCAGAAATAAGAGTTCTCCAGGGCACTTGGCATTTCAAATGGAAAAGGGGATAAGGGGAATTGAAACGATTGGAAGTGAAATGAGGCAGAACAATATGATGGCCACAGGCCTATCAAAGCAAGCCCTGAAAATTGACACATGTCACCCTCATGTCTTACTGCAAATGACCTTTTTGGAGATCTATTAGAAAAATAAATAAATAAAACTGGCAACATACTAGTGAGCTTAGGGCATTTAAAACTTCCCACACTACTTATCTATGAAAAACCTAGGGAAAGCCATTTATTATTCAGCATTAATGTCTGAAAACTTTATTGTTTTTCTGTTGTTCTTTTTTAAATGCTAACTTTGTTATCATGCAGCCAGCATGAGCTGCTGTTTTGAGTTGATTTCTTCATAAATGAAGCAAAAGAGGGATTGTCTGACTGCATTACATAATTCGCTATGACTACCTACTGTTTTTAAGATATACATTTGTGAAGACTTCAAATGACATGTTGTTAAATGAATGTTGCTTGATGCCTCATGGGTATTGCTTGCATTCACACATGAACAGCAAGAGCTATTCAAGGATGGCATAACTCTGTTTCCTAATGCTGCAAAGTCACGGCTCACTTTAATGACATCAGTCCAGTAGATTATGGCTTTCACTGCCTAGCCAAGTATGCCTTGAGCAGTCTTGTAAATGCAGTGCATCCCACTTTGATTAGATACACCTCCCTTGCTCTCTCTCTCTCTCTCACACACACACACACACACACACATACACGCACACACTCACATACATTTATATCATAAATGAAACATGTCCTGTGTTCAACACATCCCACACGCAGGTGAGATCTGGACTGCATGAAACCCATGAAGATCCGTGAAGCAGATTTGAAATATTTATAAAAACAAGAAGAAGGCAAGAACAGTAGGATGACAAAATGAAAACTGAACTTAACCTTCAGTTAAGCAGTTACAACAGCCTCTGCATTTATATCATCTGTGTGTTAAGATATAACTTTTTAACTATTTATTAGATTTTCACTCTTAATTTAACATTTATACTCCTTGCTTTTATTTTATATTGTTTTTATTTATTAATTTAGTTAGTTCTTCCAAATACTGCCAAAGTGTGTTTAAAGTTCTCTTCTCTGACAGAAGAAATGACACAATGACAAGTCCTCATGTTCTTCGTGTGACTGTTAATTAGCATGTAACATCACTTTTTGCCCCTTTTGGTTGTGTCCATCTTAGATTCCATTCTTTTTGCATTCATTATTTTCAGTGAAAATACAGAATAATCGATGAAAAGACAGCAAATGCTCCATGTTTTGTCACTTTAGAGAATCATGAGAAAATGTAATGATGAAATTGTGTTGCTCATCCCACTGGCGCTTGCTAATTTCTTATTCACCCACTGATTTTATGACAGAGCTGAGGTGAGACTTATAGATCCCTAGTGTGATGGCTGTGCTGTATAATGAGGTGCAGTAATTTGTCTCATGCATTAATAACTGTTCACATGAAAATAAAGGAAAAACAAGTTTTCTAGGGTCCTTCCCAAACCTTTGCATCTTTCTTTGCAATAGAATGATTTCTAACTTGTCTCAGCTTTATTTATTCTTCTAATAATTTTTAAACCTCCCATCAGGTCTTTTATTTGCCTTTGATTAAATAAAAAATAGGTGCCTTTCATCTCTTGTTATATTATTCAGGCTTTTAAGCAAATGGGGCAACAGATTGTAGATTTACTTCATGGATACCAGAGAGTATTCTAAATGCAAAAGATTCATGCTTCACACACCTTGATCCTTTATGCCTAGTTGACATTGTAAATATGCACAATTGTAGCTCATATGCTAGACATATATATGCAGTACTGTGCAGCAGACACCATAGATACGTTAGATATTTTGTATTGGATATTTATTTTTTCTCTTCTCCATTAGTGCGTCAATGGAAAAAAAGCAAATTTTGGATTTCTTTTCATTCATTTTTAAAAAACATTAATTGTTACAATAAATGTTTTGGATTTTATTACAGAAAGTACCATATTAAGTACTAGATTACTTTTCAGATAAAAAATTGATTACTTTGTAGGTATATTGCCCAGTGCAGACAACAAACAAATGCTACTGATCAATGATACAATGAATTGATTCAACCAAATTGATTAACTGAAACATAAACCATTTAAGAAAAAATCAAAGTGAATGATGAACAACCAAGCTAAAAAGATAAGGGTGTGGCAGATGTAATAGTTTAACCTTCCGTTCATTAATACTTACTCATGGCAAGAGTGAACAGAGCAGTAAGGTGGTCATTCTGCATCAGCAAAATTTCCCAAGTGGGCAGGAGTTTCATTATGTGTTGTGCAAGCTCTTTTGAAGAAGCATAAGGAAATAAGCAAGATGGAGGACCAGAAACACAGTGGTCAGTCACAGAAACTGAGAGCAGTAAACAAGAGATACATACATCAAGGTGATATAGGACAATAAGCTTAGCATGCAAAGGATAGTAAAATGAATGTGCATCAGAGGTAAATAATGGAAGTAATTAAAAAACAAACAAACAAACAGCAGAACATGTCTAAGACAGATGTATTAGCAAACAGTCAACATGGGTTCAAATGGGGAAAGCTGTGTTTCACTAAATGCTGGAATTCTATGAGGAAACAACAAAAATAAGTGATGAGAGGTGCATATAATGCATCTTAATTTTGAGATGGCTTTTAATAAGGTATCACGTGAAATGTTAGAGATTAAACTAAAAAAGTGGGAATTCAGGGTTTGGTGTGCAGGTGTGTATAAAAATGGCTCAGACATTGTAAGAAAAATGTTATGATGCCGTCTGGAATCTGTCCTGATGTCTCTGCTCCTTTTAATATACATAAACATTTTGGACAATGATATAATAAATAAGATGGTTAAATGTGCAGATGATACCAAACTAGATGAAAGGGACAGATAATGTAGAATCAGCCTAATTGTTTTCCAAACTAACTTGGACATAATATAGGCTTGGGCAGGTCTGTAGTTGATGAAGCTTAATGTCAGAAATTGTAAAGTATTACACGTTGGAAATGAAAGGGTTATATTTGAATACAGAATGAAAGTTCTCAAACCTGAAAATACATCTTTAGGAGAAGGATCTAGAAGACATAGTGGGCTCATCACTATCTACATCCAGAGAGTGGACAGAACTGGTCAAGAAAGTTAATAGGATATTAGGTTATATAGCAGGATGTGTAGAGTACAATCAAGGATTAGAGATTAGATATGAGGTTAAAGACCTTTATTGTCACATACACTCCAAGAGCATAGTGTTTTTTTTTCTACTAAAGTTGTGCTATGTATAATTAAATCAATAAATAAAGTAGCAGAAAATAAATCTTCTTCTTTCGGCTGCTCCCTTAGGGGTTGCCACAGCGGATCATCTTCTTCCATATTGTCCTGTCTTCTGCATCTTGTTCTGTTACACCCATCACCTGCATGTCTTCTCTCACCACATCCATATACCTTCTCTTAAGCCTTCCTCTTTTCCTCTTGCCTGGCAGCTCTATCTTTAATATCCTTCTCCCAATATACCCAGCAAGAAGAAGGCAAGAACAGTAGGATGACAAAATGAAAACTGAACTTAACCTCCAGTTAAGCAGTTACAACAGCCTCTGCATTTATATCATCTGTGTGTTAAGATATACCTTTTTATCTATTTATTAGATTTTCACTCTTAATTTAACATTTATACTCCTTGCTTTTATTTTATATTGTTTTTATTTATTAATTTAGTTAGTTCTTCCAAATACTGCCAAAGTGTGTTTAAAGACCTTTATTGTCACATACACTCCAAGAGCATAGTGGTTTTTTTTCTACTAAAGTTGTGCTATGTATAATTAAATCAATAAATAAAGTAGCAGAAAATAAATCTTCTTCTTTCGGCTGCTCCCTTAGGGGTTGCCACAGCGGATCATCTTCTTCCATATCGTCCTGTCTTCTGCATCTTGTTCTGTTACACCCATCACCTGCATGTCTTCTCTCACCACATCCATATACCTTCTCTTAAGCCTTCCTCTTTTCCTCTTCCCTGGCAGCTCTATCTTTAATATCCTTCTCCCAATATACCCAGCATCTCTCCTCTGCAATTTCCAAACCAACACAATCTCGCCTCTCTGATTTTGTCTCCCAAATGTCCCACCTGAGCTGACCCTCTAATGTACTTGTTTCTAAGCCTATCCGTCCTTATCACACCCAATGCAAATCTTAGCATCTTTAACTCCTGCTTTCTGGTCAGTGCCACCATCTCCAACCCATATAACATAGCTGGTCTCACTACCATCCTGTAGACCTTCCCTTTTAAAAAGCATAAATACAGAAAATAACAGTATAACAGTACCGGTTGAGTAGATGGTATGAATCTGTGGAAGGTCAGCGCCAATTATTTCAGAAGCTTTATCGTTATTGTGAAGGTATCTTATTTTATATTTGTATATTACTGCTAATATCTTTGTATATATTTTAAACTATATGTCTGTTAATTTAAATGCTAAATTTTAGATATAATGATTTTGCAATTACTGTATAGCGTGCTGGGCTCTTATGTGAATGTGTGCTCAATAAGAGTAAATTTAATAGAATAGTTTTTAGGAAAGCTCTAATCAGATTCACTATGCTGGCTTTTCACTCCACACATTCCCACTTTTTCTAACATCCAAAGGTGCTCATATCAACAACACACCTTGGATCAAAATCTCTACAATAACTTGTAGAGGACTTCAACTGCCTGTGTTAACATATGACCAAATCATATGAATTTAAAAATTCTTGGCAATTTGATTTCAAAACATATGTTTAAAAAAGATTAAAGTAAGTATTCAGTAAACTTGATCAAGCAGACTGGGAGCATGGAAGTGCATCTGACCCATGAGAACAGGGTACATTAAAAACTGGAAAAAAATAAAACCGTGCAAAAGAAATTATATTAAAGAAGAGAATCTGACAAATGAGAGTTTGAGTTTGCTTATGAGATGCATGTAGCTGTATGGAAAAAGGTAGGTTAAAAGCCACATTTATGGACTAATAGTTTCTTTAACAAAATGAAACCTAATGACACCCATCCATATCATTTTCAAAAACCTCTCCAACACTTCATTAATGTGGCTAATTTTATAAATCTTACCTCCAGAAGAAACACACACTGCTGTTGCCTTTAACATGATGACCATGTAGTCAAGATGTAAGTGTGCCCAATTGCACTGATGCCTCTTTGGAGCAGCAGTTAGTTATTACATGTAGTTAGCTATTTGCAGCCTCTTTGTCATTAGGAGGCCAGTGAAGGTTAATCTTTTTCACCTTTATAGCATTATATCTCAGAGACAGTAATAAGCGGCATCACATCACAAAGGACAGCAGTGCTACTCTTTGTTTTTAAGGCCTGGGCTGACAGTCTCAAAGTTGAAGGCTAACTCCTTGCCATTGCTTTGCAGAGAGTCAAAAGGTTTGGTTGGCTGCTGCTATCTCTATATGTTCATAACCCATCTGCTTAAATTTACCTTTCAATTTATCGAGCATAACTGAAGTGGTGATTTTGGTTCTGTATCATGAAAATATTGGGCACTGTGTATTATATTGTGTTTTGTTTTTATATGCCACCTTAAAAAACTTATTATTAGGTCCATTTAGTTAAACTATTTACCTCAGTTTAAACAGTCTCTCCTCATCCCTTATCTACTTCCACAGAAGTCATTTTCTGCTGTGACAGGTAGCACAAAAACCTGATTTGCCACTTATATCGCTCACCTTCCTTTTCCAATACACTGGTTTCTGCATTTGTTTCATATAAAGCATTTATTTTATTTTTTAATTAGGTGGGATAAGCTATTGAATCTGTAGTAAGTACTTTTTGTTTTGTAAAATAATGAAAACCATCTTAATATGATCACTTTTTATCTTTCTTTTATAATAGTGGGTGGAGATATTTCATATTGTGCTCTAAGGTAAAAATGACAAATTTTTAAAAATGCAGACATTTCAGGAACATACAGTTTCACACAATATAATCAGTATACAATTCTATTACTATATTATTACAATTAATCAGATTTTAAAAGTTGATTTGGTAATTCACCTTTGATCCGAAAAACAAAGTTTAATAATCACATTTAAGTACATACAGTACATTAATCTTCCATTGATATAAATTTGTCCATAAATTGGCAAAGTATAGCATACTATTTATTAGCTGGAATCAAACATAACATTTTGATTTGTTTACCTCATTATAATAAATGTAATAAAAAATCCAGAAATCATTCCATTTGTTGAAATAGCAGAAGTTCCTTTATTGGCTGTCTTCCATTTGTACCTCATTTAGGCAATCACTTCTACAGCTGTCAGACTTGCTCAAAGGCGTCAAAATACAACTGTTACATCTGAGTGTTTGTCCCATGTTTAAAATACATTTCTTATAGAAAGAAAACAAAGAAGCTGCACATAAATTGCAGACTCCAATTGAGTCCTTAACTGACTCCTCAGTTGTCAGTTTCCTATATAGCAAGAAGCAGCCTGAATGTGAATGTAATTTTTGTAAAAGCCTGCCATTTCCAAAAAGCTCTGTCGGTATTTGCATTCTAATTTTTTAGCGAGGTGATATTCAGCAGTTATTTTCACTGTAGCAGTGGTGAGTGGTATTGTTTTACAATAACAGAGGCTTGCATGAAACAAACTAATTATAATAATCAAGGCACATTTGCAATATGTAAATAGATAATTCACCCAGTCACCCTCACTAATCAGCAGTCCTCTAATGTGTACTTAAACAACAGGAAAATAAATACTAAAACATCCCACCTATGACAACTTTTTCCTAATGTAAAACTGGAGAAAATAAAAATTACAATAGCAGTACTGTTGCCTGAAACCAACACTGTACATGGCAGTGATCTAGTGATAGAAAATGTCACCCTTCACCAGTAACACCAGTCAGAAAACAAATACTGTAATTATAAATGTTTTAAGGACACTAGACCATTTAACCCACTAAAGCTTGCTATTCACCGACCTAAACGTCCCCAAAGTAGTTTTCATAACACTGCTTGGCAACTTGCTCCATGTGTCTGTAGTTCAGGGTGAGGCATCCTTTGTAACATTTATGCGAAATTTACCCTCATTCTTGCTCTTGTTGAAAAATCAATGGCTAGGATCCACAATTCTTGGTCCTGCATAACATTATACATATTTATCATAATTTAACATACCATTCTTAAACCTGCTTATTCCAATACATGATGACGTGCGCTGGAGCTAATCCCAGCTGTATTAGGCCTTAGGCAGGACTCAGTCTTGGATGGGGTGCAAGTCCATTACAAGGTGTACACACAGACACAAACACACCTCCTCTCTCACAGGGCTAATGTAAAATGAACAGGTAACCTAACACACACATAGTGGGCAGAGTGGTTAGTGCTGCAATCTTATGTCTTTATCGTCCTAAATTTGCAAGTTCAATCCCAGCCTGTAGTTTATCTCTGGGTACTCCAATAGATAGATAGATAGATAGATAGATACTTTATTAATCCCAAGGGGAAATATTCCTCAAATATTTTACAGTTAAAGTTCCTGTTCATCATAGAGCTCACTCACACACACACACATACACATAACCACACATACAAGAGGCCAGTATAGAATAACCAATTGACCTAGCAAGGAAGTCTCTGGAATGTACAAATGAAGAGGAAGAACCTGAAGAAAGCTGCATACAGACATAGGGAGACACTGCTGGCAGACTTGTGGCTGTGGATATTTTACAGCACTGACAGCACTTCTGCCAGGCACTGAGAATACTTTCATACACCATATTAAAAAATATAGGCACCCCAAATAATATATTTTCATATTTAGTTAAGCATAAACATATTTCAGAGAAAAACAGTCAAAATGCTTTTCATTTTTACACTCAAGCTAAATGAGTACAGTACACCTTTGAAATTTGCGGGGCTTACATTCCTAGAGCACATGCGAATGGTGAAAAACCGCAAATTATGGATGTGGTTAAAAAAATGCCTATTTTTATAGTTTAAACCCTAAATATGCCACCAAAACACTTTAATTTCATTTCAACCTCAGCTTAATACATTACCTAAAAGAAGAATGTAAAGGTAAACCCGTATACTGTACAGTACTGTACTGATATGTGCTAGAATGTAAAATACCGATGTCACCGCTATATGTACTGTAATTCATGCAAGCGCGTTTTCGTTGCCAGAAACCTTAGAGGGTGCAGGGCGTTTCAACGGCATCTTAGGTCTTTAACCCTTAAACTGCCGCGTACTTGAGGGTTAATGCATCCCTGGACACCAAATACTCTTTTTCTGCACTTTTTAAGTAAATGTCACAATTCACAAAGAAAAAGTGAAATTTTAATTGAACACATTTTTTTTCATGCAAAGAGCATCACAATCACTGCAACACTGATCATTTTACACACTGCCAATGAACTGTAAAAACTATTTTAAAAACTACTGGAACGATATGCACAATATGTACAAGGTGCAATTCAGTAAATCACCGAGCCAACTGTGCCTGAACTGGCTGCATGCAAGCACACAGAGGTAAACGCTGACGATTGCAGGCTAGTCTAGTGCAGTGGCTCAATCCCAGAGACGATGAGGCTGCAGTGCTGCAGGGGCCAGCAGTGGTCATGAGCTGGCTGCTCAGCAAATGTACGGCACTGACTGATCAACTCCAGCGTGCTGGTAAATTGCACTGGGGACCAACAATAGCTGGTTGCAGCATTCAATGAATGTAAATTGGCAAATATGTGCTGGCAAATGGCAATGGGAAATGACTATAGCCAGTTGCAGCAGTTTAAGGATTAAGACGAACAAAACAGAAAACACGAGAAAACTTAGCTGGAGATGCGTCACAGAGCAACAATCAGCTGCAAGGAGAAATGAATAACTCTGTAGTGGTCCAGTGCTGCTAAGATTCACACCATCAAGAAGACAGTGATTTATTTATTTTTATGGTAGAGATTCCAGGGATGCACCCAGCCTTGACCCGACCCACATGCACTCACAAACAGAGACAAAAACAAAGCAAACCGGTAATCAAACAGCAAATAAAGAATGTAATGAAAACAACAATACCACGCCTGTTCCTCTTACGGCAATTATACATTAAATACAACAAAGCACCAACAAAACACACACAGTAAAGTCCATGAAAAACGGCAATGGATGAAATGTAAGGATGAAGATAGATAGTCCAGAGATCCGCATGTTGAATGAGAATGTAAAGATAGTCCAACCGGTAATTCCTGAAATGGTGAAGACAGGTGGACGGGTTCAGGAGCGCTCATTTCTTCGCAGCATGGCAATGAATCCACTTATAGTCCTCATGTACACAGGCAGACGGCAGACAATCCAGACCCCAACCACAAAATGATCCAGGACAAAACAAATAAGTACAGGTAACCCAATAGAAGGCAGGCAGAGAGACAGGAACTTGAAACACAAATTACAAAAACTTTTTTTTTCTTTTGGTCACCGGCCCCCATTTTTAAAAGCCGCACTGACATCCTTTGACCCCAACAGCCACTGCTGGGACTGCTGGGAGTTACAGTTTCGAATTCTAGTTGAGTATGCGCTCGGATTGGCTACTTTCACCATACCAAGCTACATTTTCCTCTACAGTTGCTTCCTGTTCTCTCTACAGTGCAGTATTGCAACAAAAAAAAGCCATTAAAAATTGCGGAGGATATTTGAAGTTTCCGCAAATAAGTAGTTAGGTTCTAAGGAAAAATCCGCGACTGAGGCTGTGAACCCTGAACTGCGTCTTCACGGGGGTCTACTGTATTGGATTACAGTTTCACATAGTCTCCTCTATTATAGAAAATATTTAATTATTTTTGTTGTTTGCTTCTATGACTTCACTTGTAATTTTTTTGCTTCTTATATGCTTGTTCATTTATTGAACAGCACAGTTTCACAGTGTTAAGTGCAACTGCTGTCTTACACATCCAGTCTACAGGGTTCAAATGCCTCAGCAAATTTTTAACCAACACATTCCCCCATTGCCTTTGTGTTATTTTCTCTTGATATTCTTCTCTTTATTCCATATCCACAAAGATGTGTATGTTAAATTAATCTTCAATTCCAACCTGGCTGCTGTGTGGCTTTAGGGATGTTCATGAATGTGCTCTGTGCTGGACTGGTTTCTTGTTCTGGTGGGTCCTGCCTTATGCCCAATACTGCAAGGATTGGCTCCAAGCCCTCACAATGCTGAACTAAAGTAAATGAGCGTGAGACCTTTATGTAGGTCTATATATCACATTTTTAAATGCTTATGCAGTTTTGAGTTGTGGGGATAGAGAGAAATTATTTGAAGTATATTGTGCAATATAATGTAAGGAAGGGCATATAGAGAAGCACTACCAAATGTTCAGGTGTCCTAATAAAATAACAGAAACATGTATTTATATAACCCCTTCTAATACAGAGTATAATTCAATGTGTTTTAGGAAAGGTTGTACAAAAGAAAACAATTATTAAATAAACAGTTATAGTAAGAGTCAGACAGTTAGAGAAAGAAAAAAATAACTCCAGTGGAGAAAAAAAGAACTCTCAGGGTCTGTGACCAAAAGCCCATTCAGGCACCATGGCACATTTTGTTAGCTATCTAAGGTACCATAAGTCCAGCAAGCGCAGAACGTCAATTCTAGGTGTGCAGGTTGGAGTGATAATAATACTATTAGAATTATTTAGACAAGAACAGGCCATTCAGCCTAAAAAGCTTATCAACTATATACAGCCACATGTCCCCAAAATACCATCAGGTTGAGTTGTGAAGTTCCCAAATTTATTGCTACTGTTGGGGGATAATCATGAGAGGACCAACAGTGCATCTATGCACAATTTATTTAATTATGAATATGGAAAAATCACCATAACAAATGAAAGCCCACATTGCTTGCATTTATACAAGGCATTTTACAACATAAGAAGGCAATACCAAAATATGATTACACTGCTTTAGCCTTCAATATGAGTAAATACGTGATCTAGAGAACATTCCTGTCTGGTAAATATGTCTGGAGGACAAGTACATACTGACCTTGCAAATGGACAAATTGATGACTCAGAAAAATAAAAATGAAAACTAGATCATACTGTATGGCTTCTATTATGATTTTTCTTTTCTTCTTTTCATAAACTTAAAGTAATGCAGACATTAATGCATTTCTCCACACTTTCTACTGCACTACTTTGTATGTTCCTATTCTGTTCCTCTGTCTGAAGATAAACTCCCTAATTTTTGCACAAAATGCACACTTAACAAGTTTCCATTCTTTATCCCACATTTTTATTGAAGAACTAATTTTAAAGTTACAGCCATGTTAATTTGCTTCATAATTTTACTATCACCTCTATATCTTTGTTTCTTTAATCTGAAAATGTTAAACACCATCAGACTTTCTTCATATGTCATACTCCACAGAGCTGGGCTGTCTATAATTGCTTTGCTTTTAGCCTTTCTTTGGTGCTGTTGTGTCATTTTTGTGACACTGAGACTAAAACTGCCCACAGTATTCCAAATGAGTTCTCAAAAGTCCATAAAATGACTTAACTGCAACCTCTCTTGACTATAACTATATGAGCAGCATGTGCAATAGGCATCATTACAAAATAGTGAAATCACTTTCCACAGATGATGTAAGGTTCATGCATTTTTTATGAACTGTACAGGTTTAATTTGTATCTCTGTTTCCAATAAGCCTACAAGTGTGAATTATTTTAACAAGTATCATCCGTACAGTGAATGTTTTGTGGCTTTTAGGAAGTGGAGAACTGCAAAGTTGTGTTCCTTTTGTGCAGTTGGGTTACATTGTGGTAATTAGGTGGCATTGTTCTAACTGCAAAACAAAGAAGTCTAAATAAAATGTAGAGAATGTGCAGTATAACAAACTTAACTACATTTACTTTAAAATAAACAACTACAAAACTAATAAATACATCTTTTGAATTTTGTTAAATAATAATAAGCAAATCCAATATAGCAGGTTCAATGTTTAGGAACAAAAAATTATATTTAAGAAAAGTAAAAAAACATATAAAACATTTCTTAAAATTAACAAAATCCGTTGATCTGGTCAATTGGGAAGACCACGCTCAAAGCAGAGCACCACACACTCTTTTTTAAAATAATGCTGTTTGGATGATATTACTTATGATGCTGACAAACTAGCCATGATCCATCCCTTATACAATGCAACACATGTTAATTTTTACAGTTTTGACTGTAGGGGGTGTATCCCCGTAAACCTCAGACATTAATACAGGAGTCCAAAATGACAAACACAAAACAAAGGCTTCAAACAAAGCCTAAATAAGTAATACAGAGGACAGTAAAGTACAATAAAAATAGAAAACAGTAAACATTTCTGCCCCTTAGGCCTAACTAAAAAACAGTAACTTCAGACTACTCTGTTAAAACATTTCTTCTGCTCATCTTCTACTACTTTGATTCTTCTTCCTCTGTCTGGCCAGCTTGCCCTTGTTGCCAACTGCCCCCCAACTCTAAGCTCTCTGGTCAAAGGAAGCAAGGCACCTTTATACTGTGTCCCAACCATTTTTCTGGTACCCACCTGTTCTGATATAATCAATTTCTGTTTTTACATGGATAGATCTCCCCCAAGCAGCAGCAGAGATTCATGCACGTTCATGCAAGTCCTCTACAGAGGTGCACTGAAGGCGGCAAATTGATTGACCTCTCCATATGTCTGTCAGGCTACAACACATCACCCCCTAGCAGTTTGGGGAACCTAAAACCCTGCAAGAGGCCTTATGTTCTGACCGAAATTGTCTTAAATAACCTCCTGGTGTGATGGTAGTGCCGTCTGTTGCTCATTAAGGGTATCAGGCTACCCAAACTAACCTAACAATAGATGAAGTGCGAAAAATAGGTTGACGTTTTGTGTACTAATCCACTTATTTAATAAATATTTAAAACAAAAATGTTTACTAAAGAGTTTTAAGAGATACAGCACCAAAATGTGTAACCTTCACTTTATTCGGAAGTCTGTGAAATGCAGACCTTCACTCTGTTATCTGTATGGAAGAGATCAGCCAGTTTTGATTGCATGTGCCTTTCATTGTAAAATGTTTCTTATTATATTATACTAGCAGACGCATGCCGTAGCATACAGCGGTGTAAGAATAGGAACGCAAAACGGTGAGAAAGGAGTTCAGAATCAAGAAAAAAGAAATAGTTCTTAAAAGACGCAGTTGTGAATAGGTGTTTTGCTGGAGACGACAGATAATGAGTTGAAAGATCTAATCTCAGAAAGAGCTTGAATTTCAACTTCACCACCATGTTGCCTGTATTGATAGTACTCCTAACTTGTTGTGATAACTCGACTTGTGTTGGAAAGAACAACGCAAGAACGAAGAACGTCTCCAAATCTGTCCCAATGTGATGCAACAAAATCTACTGCCCTATGTTGTAGTAAGAGTGCATTGCCTTCGTCAACCGTTTGTGTCAAGAAATAACCCACTGATAGGAGCAGGCAGTTGCTGGATCCCGGAATACAGATGACATTGTACAAAAGCCATCAAAAGAGAAGATACTGTCGTTCATTTTATAACAAAGGATTAGGAAACAACCGTCGCAGTATAATGAAAATAGCAAGGAGCAAAACCAATAGCAAGGTGTGAAACCAATGCCAACGGTCGAGAGAGTACCTTCCTGTAGCAGGCTATGGAAAAGACTTCCAGGTGCACACATGGCTGAAGTAAAAGATCATGCGGTCAGGCTAGATATAGAATGGTGACGTGACACCAATGGGGTCATGAGAGAGGAGTGGGGAACGCGGTAGTCCGAAGGAGAAATAAGAATCGCTAAAAGCGGCGTGGGGGTGTATGGGAGGCCACAGGCAGCGTGGGGAAGGGTTTGGAAGAGGAGGAATAGGAATCGAGAAATGCCGTGTGGGCTGTGTGTGGCGGGGGCAGGTTTGAAGAGGAAGCAGGACGAACCAGAAGAGAAATATATATAAGAGATTGTTTAATTGCTCTTCGGTGATAGAAACACATTCCTTTTTCAATGTGTTAATTTTCCTTTGAATTTCTACTTGTCTTTAACCCTTTTCTCTTTATTTCCATAAGAGAGTCAAAGAGAGTATATTTGCCTGTTGTTGAGCATAACTGTCACAATTGTTTGTGTTGTTCTTAACAATTGATCTGTGCAGTATCCACCATTCAGAACTGATAACCTGTGATTGTGTTTCATAAGCTTTTAAATATTTTTCAAATTGGTCTTTAATGTACAGCATTGTGAACACTAAAGCATTTTGTCAAGTTTAGTACTTTAATACAACTTATTTGTGTTATAAAAAAATAGTAGAACAGTCTCTGTTTCTTGAATTCTGTATACTTCTTGCTGGATACTAGAAATTCCCATTCCAAACACTTTGTACAATGCAGATGCACTATTTAGAATTGTGCTAAGGAGTTTGATGCACCTCAAAATGACATCGATAACCCTTTGGTTTTGTCTAAATACACTCCAAGCTTGAGTACCTCATTTTCTTAGCAGGGGCCCAGCACTGATATACGTCTGCCCTCTATTTCCTGGAGGTCTTTTACTATTATGTAGCCCAGTGCTTGCTCTTGTTCTCTGTTCTCCCGACTGCAGTAATGGAAATCCCTGCTGTTAACTGTTAGGACACGCTATCAGATTGGTAGCTTGAAAAGCTTTTTCAGCCTCTTTATCTCTTTCTCACTCTTATTTCTTCACTTGTAGATTGTAAGGAAAGAATACTTATGCCTGATATGCTGGAATTTTTAGAAAAGAATGAAGACATGATTTGGGCCCCAGGCCCTCTTGTTATCTCAAAATCCAATCTCTGTAGATGTTAAAAATTGCAAGCATGAAAATATGTAAAAAAAGTAATGTTCAGCCATTGGAGAGACTTATGACACATATATATATATTAGAGAATAGTAAAAACAACTTGCATCCTATATAGAATATCTACTGTCTATACATTTGTGTGTCTGGTCAGACAGCATAGATGGGATGCTGTGTTTGTAGTTTAGCAACAGCGGAATGGATGATGTCACCCGCTATCTCCATGTCTGCCCGAGGAGGGATGTAAGCAATAACAACAATGACGTGTCCAAACTCTCTGGGCAAGTAATAGGGATGCAGACTTATGGCCAACAGTTCAATGTCCCTGCAGCAAGTGGAGATTTTAACGTTTACATGTCCAGAGTTGCACCACCTTGTATTCACATAGTGAGTGTGTCCTCCTCCTTTCTGCTTACAGGTACTTGCATTTCTGTAAGCTCTTACTTGTGCTACACCCGGGTAGCTCCACGTTAGCATCATTGATGTTAGTTGTTAGCCACGTTTCACAAAAACACAAAAACACAACAAACTGCATTCTCTGCTAGTCCTGACATTTTTCACCAGCACAGCCAGTTCGTCAATGTTATTTGGTAGCGAGTTCACATTTCCCAGGATCACAGAAGGCACTGAAGGTTTGTAGCGCCACTTTCTCGCTAGCCACTTGGCTTTTATCATAGCGCCAGCTCTGCTGCCATAATATGACCTTCTTGCCTCATCAGGTAAATAGGGAACCACACCGGCACGAGCCTTTGTTCTCAGCGCTTTAAGTTGACTATCTGAATAGACGAATCTCGGCGTGTAAAAATCCATGTTCAAGTAGTAAAAAGTGTCCGGGGAATGAGTCCACATAAAAGAAAGTGGTAGAAGTGATCAGTGAAATAGAGAAAAATAGAGAAAAAGTTAGAAAGATAAAGTCATACATGGAGCTGCTGGAAAGGCTACCACTCGTGGCAGTGCCTGAGTCATTTGACCAACTTGACCAACACCTCAAATTTTTCATGTATTGTGGACCACCGGGGCACGTACAGCCTGACATAGACAGGCAGACACAAGTTTACCAAACAACACACAATTTATTTACAATCGGGGAGCCTTTCTTTCTCCCCACAGCACAGTCCCAAAGTACCACAACACAATAAAGCACAGTCCTTTAGACTCTTCTTTCTCACCGTTTTATCCTTCCACCTCCACTCCCTCTCAAGCAAGCTTCGTCCACATTCTCCTGACTCTGGCATCCCGAATGGAGTGAGGTGGCTTCTTTTACTCAGGATCTGGGAGTGTTCCAGGTGGCTAATCAGTATTACTTGGAATCACTCCCAGTTGTGGTGGAAGTCCTCTATAGGGCTCTGTAGCTCCCCCTTGTGGCTCTCACAGAACCCAACAGGGCTGCACCACACTCCAGCTCCCAGCGTGCCCTACGGGAATACATGGTGCAACAACCGTTCGGGAGGGCTGTCCTCTAGCATCCCAGGTGAGGTATTGCCTCACCGATGCTCTCTCCCCCAGTTCTTCCATTCTGTTGGTGTCCTGGCTAGATAACGGCCATGGCCACCCGTTACAGTATGTATTCAATAAAAGTATAATATAAGTAAATGAGAAATTTAAATTTGACGAAATTAACATACAGTATAGTGCATTGTCACCGGAGATCAGCATGCATGCAAAGTCTGAAGGAAATCAGTTCAGTAAAAGGGGGTAAAAATTTGATTCCATAATTTGACCGAGACAAACAGTGAGGGCAAGTTGAATAGGATCACGTAATGTAGTAATAATAATAATAAAAGCACACAGACGTAGAGAAAATGCTGAGTGTACACAGACAATAACTGGGAAATAATTAAATTTTATTACAGAAAAAATTTGGAATGATTAAAAGTTTTACATCAATTTTTACAATGTGAATTGTTAGTTAGTAGGTTAATATTTATAACCTAATTTTATACTTGTAACATAAACGTTTCAGTATCAGTATTTTAACCTCTTGCAGTTGGTACTGCTATCTAACATGTTGTTGCTGTTTAACCCTTTAAACTTAGCATCAATTATTTCTGTTTTCTGGTACTTTGATGTACATGTCTATAACTTGTGGACCAACGGGGCGCGTACAGCTGTCCTAACCTGACAAAGACTGGCATGCCACAAGTTTCTCCACACAGCACACTTTTAATTAATGGTAGGGATTTGCTTTTTTTGCTCCCCACAAAAGCACAATGTCCACAAGACCAAAGCACAGTCCTTTTCCTTTCTTCTCTTTTCTCCACCTCCACTCCTCTCCTCTCCTGACAAGCTTTGTCCACCTGCTCCCAACTCTGGCTCCCTGAATGGAGTGAGGCGGTTCCTTTTATTCTGCTCCTGGAAGTGCTCCAGGTGGCTCATCAGCGTTACCTGGAATCATTCCCATTTGTGGTGGAAGTCCATAGTAGGCTCTGCAGCTCCCCCTGGCAGCTCCCACGAAACCCAACAGGACTGTTCCAAACTGCAATTCCCACCAAGCCCAGGAGGGGTTCCCCTCTAGTGTCCCGGGGAGGTAGTGCCTCACAGATGCCTTCTCCCCCGGTTCTTCCATCTGGCTGGCATCCCGGCTGTGTAATGGCCGAGATCACCTGTCACAAACTTCATCATACTTCACTCAATAGTCTTGTTATACACCTAATAAATAAATGTCAAACATTTCTCTTTTAAAATTTTTACACCTGGCGAATTAGTTGTGTTGTACACATATTTTGCAGCAGAATAAGCTTAAAAATGTACTCATATTTTCACCAAAAAATGCACTTTGAATGTTATTATTCTTTCCAAAAAATGTTGGAATAAGCTTTCAAATACTATAAAGGACTCAATCTGTGTGTCAAAAACATCAAGAAATACATTATGATATATCTATAAGTAATATTTTTTCTACTATTTTGAAGCAGTTCAAAAAAACAGGATTCTTTTTCTCCACTTTTACTCTTTTCAAATATGAATCATTTAGATTGTAGATCTGAAATTGTCAGAATATATATAGTTGGTAAAGAAATTATACAGTGCATCCAAAGTACAACACCAAACCAAAAAGATTCAAAAACATCTTTACAAAACAAAAATACAAAGTGGAATATATAAAGTGGAATGTCACATGAAAGTAGAAAGGCCCCTCTCTCTGTCAAACTGTGTACAATTGAGTGAGGATGTTCAAAAAAGCCATGGTGAGGGTGTTTAGGGGCAGCTGTTGCTGTGATAAAGCAATTCAGTCATCTTTGAGGCAAAAAAGAAAATACTTGCAGCATGATATCAGGGTATGCAATATGGAACTTAAATGACACAACACTGTACTTTCATTATAGCATTAAAGAAATGAAAGATTTGAATCATTTTTATTTTTTAATTTTGCATTATTGGTTTGTCCCATCAGCAGATCGAAAAAATGGAGCTGAGTTAAAAGAATTAAAATCTTTTAAAAAGCTATTGGCTTTAAAAGCTAATAATCATATTCCTAAAACATTTACAAGACACAAAAGTGGTATTCTCTTTCATTTTCATATCAGATTAAAATTTATGTAATACACATGTTTTGTAAGCATATAAACTTTTAAAGGTTGCATATGTTCATTCTATCTTGCAATATATGAAACAACTTAAAAATATCAAAAGATGTATACTATTTAAAGACTAGATCATTGGAGGATTTAATTAATACCACTTTTACCAAAAAGTTTTTCTAGATTTTTCTTTTTAACTTCATTTTTGATTCACTTATTTCCTGTGTATAGTTTCTGCAATGTTTCTCGCATTGACTACTGCTGTAGGTTCGCACAGGACATTTTCATTTCGGATGTAACTTAAGAAGTATTACTTTTCCACAAATCTCACACTTCTTAGAGCACATTTACCATTTCAGTGTGCTTTCATAAGCACTGCCTTTTTCTGAAATCTTTTATGAGTCACTGCTCTTATTAACTGCATGTTTTAGAGTTTGGTTTTATTGCACTCATCATATAGACATGGTTTAATATCTAATTTTTTGTATAAATAATAACTCTTACACATTGTGGCAGTGGCATTGTGGGTCTATGCCCAGCCAGGAAGCCCCTTCGCTATATGTTCAGGGGGAGCAGCCATGGACTGTGCAATACTTCCCCCGGATGCTAGATGGCCGAGCCGCTTGGATGGAGTGTTGCCTCGGTTTCCCGCAAGGCTCCATGGGAATTGGAGCTGTGTGCAGCCCTGATGGGTCCCGCAGGCACCGCCAAGGAGTGCTGCAGCTGGGACTCCTGAGCCCGTATGAGTTGTATATTTACCACACCCAGAAGTGCAGCCAGAACTTGGCAGCCAACCACCTGTAGCACTTCTGGGTGGAATATAAAAGGTGCCAGCAGCCACCACTCAATGGTCAGAGTCAGGAGGAGGAGGATAACACTTGCAGGAGGAGTGGTGGTGCAAAGGAGAAGGTTGTGGTGTTTTGCTTTGTGTACTTGGGACTGTGTTGTGCCTGTGGGGGTCACGGGAAAGATGTACCCTAGAGGTGAAGAAAAATAAAATCAGTTTGGTTTTATATGTGCCTCTGGTGTGAGTCTGTGTTGGGTTAGGCACCTATATAGCACCTTTTTATTACAACATATACAGCAGTTTCCAAGTATAAAGAAAAAAAGTCTTTGTGTTTTTTTATTGCACAGCTCACTAAATGAGAACTATCAAAAGGGGTGGTCATTGAAAAATGATTCTGCATTGTTAGTGATTCTTATTTTTACCAGTAACCAATAAAGTTCCTCAGTGGCAAGAAATAACTTTCAGTAATTAATATCAAATCTTACAGGTGTGAATATTTCTATTATACTTCTGTTGTTATTGCCTTTCTTGGCTTCCGGCTGACTGGATGTACTCTATTTCTTGGTTGTGTAAAATGAGGATTTTAACCTGAAATGCAGTACAATATTTATTTTAATATATACTTAGTATACAGTACCTTTACATACAGTCAAACTGCATAGGTATTGATTTGGCTACTCCAGGAGGGTTCAAATGCATATTGATATTAATAGGGTTACTGAGGGATCGGCAGCACTTCGGGTTTTTAGGTACTGTAATTATTAGCAAACAATAGGAAAGAAAACTGACCAGCAACTTCATTTGCTTGGGTGACTATAACAATTTAATATACCTTTCTAGGTATTTACTTTTATTAAAGAAATCAAGTTTGCTTACTGAATGTATTGCAGTCTCACTCAGGGCACTGCAGAGAGTGGTGAAGATTCTTGTGGTTCTTTCATTCGGGGGGCTGCATTGTATTTGACAGGATTTTCTAAGTATAGGTGGGGGTTGGACTGGAGGGCCGACATTACCATAATAAGTTTAGAGCTAATCCTGAATATTTTCACCGTATATTGACTTAGGAACACAATCACTTTGCACATACCCATCTATTTTGTTCTGTTTTCAGGTACAGTGAAACATGAGCATAAGTCTGCACACAGAGATTAAAACATTTTGTCTTTTTTGTAAAACCGTAACAGGGGGCCTCGAGAGGAGTTGTGGTATTGTATGAGGAAGTTGGAAGTAGCAGAGAAGTAAGTAAGAGTTGTACAGGATATGTACGAGGGAAGTGTGACAGTGGTGAGGTCTACAGTAGGAGTGACGGATGCATTCAAGTTGGAGGTGGGATTACATCAGGGATCGGCTCTGAGCCCTTTCTTATCTGTAGTGGTGATGGACAGGCTGACAGACGAGATTAGACAGGAGTCCCCGTGGACTATGATGTTTGCTGATGACATTGTGATCTGTAGCGATAGTAGGGAGCAGGTTTAGGAGACCCTGGAGAGGTGGAGATATGCTGTAGAGAGGAGAGGAATGAATTCAGTACGAACAAGACAGAATACATGTGTGTAAATGAGAGGGAAGTCAGTGGGATGTTGAGGATACAGGGACTAGAGTTGGCAAAGGTGAATGAGTTTAAATACTTGGGATCAACAGTACAGAGTAATGGGGATCGTGGAAGAGAGGTGAAAAAGAGAGTGCAGGCAGGGTGTAATGGGTGGGGAAGAGTGTCAGGAGGAATTTGTGACAGACGGGTATCAGCAAAAATGAAAGGGAAGGTCTGCAGGACAGTAGTGAGACCAGCTATGTTATATGGGTTGGAGACGGTGGCACTGACCAGAAAGCAGGAGACAGAGCTGGAGGTGGAAAAGTTAAAGATGCTAAGATTTGCACTGGGTGTGACGAGGATGGACAGGATTAGAAATTGGTACATTAGAGAGTCAGCTCAAGTTGTACAGTTGGGAGACAAAGTCAGAGTAGCGAGATTGTGTTGGTTTGGACATGTGCAGAGGAGAGATGCTGATTATATTGGGAGAAGGATGTTAAGGATAGAGCTGCCAGGGAAGAGAAAAAGAGGAAGGTCTAAGAGAAGGTTTGTGGATGTGATGATTGAGGACATGCAGGTGATGGGTGTTAAAGAACAAGATGCAGAGGACAGAAAGATATGGAAGAAGATGATCCGCTGTGACAACCCCTAACGGGAGCAGCCGAAGGAAGAAGAAAGAAGAAGAAGTAAAACCATAAATCTCTTGATGCTTCTCCCTGGTGCTCCCTGTTCTTACATTAAAATAATAATTATTTTAAATTTATAATTGTTATTAAGGTTTGCTTGTCTGTTTCCTGTAAATGTGAATTTGCATGTAGATAAGCATTTAATTATTTTAAATCTGCCTCCAATTGAATGTCACCTGCTCCACTTACTCATTCAGGTGAGGCAGCAGACTCCTTTTAACCTGGATCCAGGAATGCTTCCAGTGTCACAATGTGTCCTCTTGGATGCATGTCTGGATCATATGGAATTGTCCTTTCCCCAGCAGTGTCCTCATATGGCATCCAGGGACACCAACAGGGTTGCACTTCTGGACTCCAATTCCTATGTACCCCTGTTATTGTCCAAACTGGGATGCCATGGGAGGAACATTGACAACAGTCATATGGGGGATGAAACTGCTTCTGACCTCTGGCTTCCATTGGTCCACCATTTTATATGACTCCGGCCAGGCAAGAAGCTGCTTTATTGTCCAGCTTGTGTCCTCATCTGTCTTTCCACTATGGTCTCCCATCCGGGCAAGAAATTATCCTCCACCCAGGCCAGGATGCCTGTCCTTCTTCTTGGGAACTTACAGCTTTAAATTTGGCCCTATACTCTTACTCTTTCAACACTTCTTTTATCCCCCCTAACCCCTGAACCCCAGCAATTGGTAGTAAATGTTAAGTATCGGCTCATGAGTTATTCACATCTGCTCCTCAGTAAAAAAAAAATTAGAAGAAACATTGGACAAAGCCTGACATAGGTGTGGAATTTTCCTCTTGTGGCATCATATCAACCCTCAAAAACTTTGGTATTTTTGAGCATATTTTGGAAGTTTAGACAAGAGATAATCAAACTGCAATTACATCACCACTCCTCCATCACTGCATATTTGTTCAAACAATTGTTTGAAGAATCACAAAAAACTCTCTCCTGAATAGAATACAAAACATCGACAAATGAATTACGAGTTAGTCCTCTTTGACAGACCACAATAGCCCCCCCTCCCCAAATCCCCATAACTCACTGAAAGTGTACAGGTCTCTAATAAGGTTACAATAAAAAAAGAAAACTCCTATTTCAGCCTGCATTTAATCAACACCTTAAACATTAGCAGCATGTCAGTACCCATACTCCTTTTTAAAGTACCACATTTTCATTTGAGAGCAATCCATTCTTGCTTAAGTATATTATTAGCAGCAGTAGTAACCCACTGTATGCCAGTCATTTGCTTTAACTGTGGAAGGTAAAGAGTATAAAATTTTGAAACAGCTTTACAGATAAATGGAATGTGTAACAAATGGGCCTGGAATAATTTATCAAGGTGTTATCTTAGAATGCACTAAACTGACATCTAACAAAGTGAAGGTTTCAGTGTATGTTCATAATGTATGAAAATGAGACTTCATGCCATTGATGCACCCACATTAGAGAAAAGCAAAAAGCCAGAAATGTATTTTTTATGTGAAAGATATGTAAGCAGGCTGCAATAACCATCAGATAATCCCTAGATGCAAAATCTGACTGCTTGCAAAAGGGAACCATAAACTTTGCTTTATTTAGTAAATATTACACCTATGATCAAGAGTATTACCCCGAAGTAATGTGTTACTCTCATATTTTAACTGGTTATAATATGCAGACATGTCAGTGATGGTACTACTCTATACTAAATTTTTAACTTTTTCAGCTTGACTGTTTGTGCTACTAAATGGGTGAAAGTGTGCAACTCAAGATGATTTTACAATAGGTGTTAAGCGTGAACCTGATGTCAGCTACAGCCATGCCAAAAAGCAAATAGTCATGATCTTACTTATTGTATAGCTGTGATACTCTTTGTGATTAATATTTAACGTTACTGAATATGTTTAAATGTCACAGGGCCTCACCCAGGTATGCCATTACATTTTACCTGCAGTGTATTTTTAAATAAACCAATAAATAAAACTTAAAAAAAATGTTGGATAAAGTACCACAGTATTTTGATGGTACAACTGATTTGGCCAAGTTTTAATTCTGGAACTAAATCACACTTGTTGTTCCACCTTCAGCTATTCACATTTAAATTAGCCTCTGACTTCATAAAAAAGGGATTTCATATTTTCAAAGGCACTTGATTTCATATTCTTTAATAAGTGTTTAAAAATATGCTAGCTTTAAGAATTTAAGTAATAATAGTTTTTTTCTCCAAATTAGGAGTATTTTGCACATGTTTTCATGAATGGTGGATATTTTTTTCTTTGAACAAGGAGCTTTGCATATATTTTATCTGCAATCGTCTCTTGATGATGTCACAAGTTAACTTTAATTCTGATTAGTTCAAGGCAAATGACTGTGTGAAACAATAATTTTGATGTTGTTCGAAGATGAGGTGAATCCCAGTGATATCAGATCCACCATATGTTCATGACATCACTGTCAATGATCTCAACAATCACTCTTAACTCTTGGTTCTGAATAAAAAAGTTGTTGTTCCCGATGAAACACTAAAAAAGCAACATCAGACTGTGTCTTGACTGGTAGGCATATTGTAATTTATAATATTTTCATGCATCTCAGATATATTAAAACTTGTTTTAGATATTTCATAAGAATTAGAAACAAAAGACCTTTCATTCAAATAAAAATAGACTATTTTACTGACCTACTCAATCAGTTGTTTTGTACGAGTATCCAATCACTTGATGTCGTAAGTTTTCTTCAGTTCAGGGAACCACCATGACATAGAGTGAGAAACAGCATCACAGTTAATTTAATATTAAAATCACAAACAGTAGAAAAGGTGCAATTTTAAAACAAAGTCTGTTGCCATCACACACTGGACAGCTTTTTGATTTATTGCACCTCACCCTTAACGCAGTACTCTCAGCGGGAAATACTGAGATCAATATTCTGAAAGGGAAGAAAGAACATGAAAAAAATGGTGCAAAAGAGATGGAAACTGACAGGCTATTAAAAATAATTTTAATCCAGCTTCCTAGCATAGCTGTCTGTTCTCATTGAAAGTCCCCACACGTTCCAAGTAGCAAACTGCTGGAGACCACTCAGAGGGAAGTTTGTTTGTGTCGATAATCCTGTTTGATTTTAAGTCATTATATTTGGTGCCCTCACAAATGTGTGATTAGCTGACCAGACAGTTTTTCTTTAGAGGCTAGAAATCTTTCTTCACTACCATACCAGCCGCCAAAAGCTTTCTTCATTTGACTATGCAACAGACAATGTTCTCATTAAATAAAAAAGTAGTTTATTCTGATTAACAGTATTATTCAACATTTAGAAATAAAACTATTGACAAAGTTGCTATGGATAAAAAAGTAAAAGAAAAATGGATACTAGAGTGGTATGTATTTATATAAAGTGCTGGCTGCTGTGCTTTAATGGTATAGAATCACCTTGCCTTGACTGTTGTCTCACATTGATAACTAGGAATTGCTATAATTCTCACTGCAAAATCTGATATGAAAGAAAAAAATGTACTGTTCTTATACTGAAATTCTTTTTTGGAACACTGGAAAACATTAATTTAGACCAATAGCAGGTTTTTCCAAGGAAGTAACATTGAGCTCTACGAGTACTACTCAGTGGAAATCTTTCAATAATGTCAGAAAAGTTAGATCTGTGTCTGACAGTAGAACAAGTTCAGCAGATTAAATGTGAAATTGGCGGCAGTTCTGTGTAATGTCAACCAGAATGGCAGACAGAGCTTTAATAGGCAATACAGGAGAGAGGAATTGGATTATTTTCTGAAACCTATAGTTAACATGATGCATTTATAGCTGATTTAGGGAGCTGCAGGGCCAAAGCATCTTATAAACACTAAAAAAATGCATTTAAAAAGATTTGCAATATGGTTAATTAAAAGATAAAATCAATAGAAATGGCCTTACAGCAGCTGTTCTTATTGTCAGAGAATTCAGGTAACAAACTGCCAGGCTAGAGATGTAGATTAATGGTTAACTTTAACTTCATTAAAAAAAAAAAATCATTGTAATAACCCAGCTGAGAAAGTACTATGCACAAGGGAACAGAAAAATACTTAAAAGAGCCGTGACAGAAAGTAATTAGTAAGTTATTTACATGTTTATATTTATAGCTGCCTTCTTTTGAAGAAAAATCATGGGTATCCTATACCTTGGTTTAGTTACAATGCTAATATGAGGCCCAGGTAGGCCAATGCCCACCATCTGTTCTCATCGTTTCATCTGGCCTCCCTGTTTTGTAGTACATACATACTGCATATATATATATATATATATATATATATATACACACACACACCCTTCCACGTGAAGCCTGAAAAACACATGGACTTCTTCTTTTGGCTGCTCATGTTAGGGGTCTCCACAGCGGATCATCTTCATCCATATCTTTCTGTCCTCTGCATCTTGTTCTGTTACACCCATCACCTGAATGTGCTCTTTCACCACATCCATAAACCTTTGTTTAGTCCTTTCTCTTTTCCTCTTCCCTGACAGCTCTATCCTTAGCATTTCCTTCTCCCAATATACCCAGCATTTCTCCTCTGCACATGTTCAACCCAACGCAATCTCGCCTCTCTGACTTTGTAAGGACTGATTGAGGTAATTTATGTTTATGTAGAATGGCCAGTGTGAGCTGGCCAGTCTCGTGGCCATGGATCCCCTGCAGATTTTTCTTTTTTTTCTCTCCAGCCCTCTGGAGGTTTTTTTTTTTTCTGTCTTCCTGGCCATCTGTCTTTACTTTATTCTTTGTTACTTAGTATTGCCTAATCTTATTTTTATATATTTTTTTTTATAAACTTTTCATTCTTCATCCTGTAAAGCACTTTGAGCTACATCATTTGTATGAAAACCTGCTATGTAAATAAATGTTGTTGTTGTTGTTTTGTTGTTATATATTTGTGTATACAGGTATATATATATATATATATATATATATATATATATATATATATATACAGTGAACCCTCGTTTATCGCGGTTAATCCGTTCCAGACTCTGCCGATAAATGAATTTTCGCAAAGTAGGATTCTATATTTATAAATCAAATATTTTCGCAGTTAGAGTATAGAAAACCTGTTTACGACCTTCTAAATACGTTTTTTAACATTATTAGAGCCCTCTAGACATGAAACAACACCCAATAGTCACCATTACACTCGTATTACTTAATATATTAGACAAAATAAGAGAAAATAAGACATATTAGACGTTACAAATATCATATTACTAGGCGCACTCGCCTTTTAAGGCGACAGACTTTTATCTTCAATTATTGTGCGCTCCATGTGTACATCAGGCATGTAAGTGTAGAGAATGAGAACATCAAAGTATCTATTCATAACATCTTTTTTTTTTTTTATCCCCTCAAGTGCCTGTCCAAAGTCGTACAATGTCAGCCCGAATCTGTACCGCTAAAGACGGAGTTTCATGCACTAAATAAGCTATAGATAAGAATAAGCAAGCACCATCTCCCCTGATATTTACTACGCGGTGAGGCATTTGTACTCCATCAACATTAATTATTTCCAGAGACATAATTTTTTCTGTTTTTCCAGCGCATCGCGCACAAAAGCAAGGGAACGATGAGAGCACCAGAACTCTGCTCACATCGCGTCGCTTCGCACCTCAAGCCGCAAGTAGTAAGTCTGTAATAAGCGGAGTATCACTACGCTTTGCACTCATGGGACGGAAGGACAATCCCAAACGCTTTTCTATAGTAGATTATTGTACTGTACATTTAATTGCAAACAACCACTAACCTATGAAGGCACAACCTCAGTAGGAGAGTCTTCAGAGGTGGTGCAGTATCTTCAGCAGGTGCGTTGTTGTCTTCTTCCGCTAAAGAAGTACTAGGAGTAGACAGTGGGTGTCTGGGTGCGCGGCTGAAGAACATCTTGATAGGCAGTTGCTGGCGCTGTCTTTTCACATGCCTGAGGAGGATTTTGTAGGGTATTGCCATCTTTAATCATATACAAGAGTTTCACCTTCTTCTGGATAGTAAGCATCTTTCTCCGGCGCTTAGTTTTATTCTCAGAAGGCTTAGAAAAAGCAACACGTTTAGGAGCCATCGAGGGCTTAGATAAAATTCTCAGAAAGCGCATGCGTAGTGACGTAAGCGTGTATGAGAAAAAAGTCGCTATAGAGTGAAGCCGCGAAAGTCGAAGCGCGATATAGCGAGGGATTACTGTATATATATATATATATATATATATATATATATATATATATATATATATATGTATATATATATATATATCTATACTAATAAAAGGCAAAGCCCTCACTCACTCACTCACTCACTGACTCATCACTAATTCTCCAACTTCCCGTGTGGGTGGAAGGCTGAAATTTGGCAGGTTCATTCCTTACAGCTTCCTTACAAAAGTTGGGCAGGTTTTATATCGAAATTCTACGCGTAATGGTCATAACTGGAAGCAGTGTTCTCCATTTACTGTAATGGAGATGAGCTTCAACGCCATGGGGCGGAGTTTCGTGTGACATCATCACGCCTCCCACGTAATCACGCAGTACATAGAAAACCAGGAAGACCTCAAAAAGCGCTGAAGAAAACATGCATTATACAATTGAGAAGGCAGCTAAACAATAAGAAGCGAAGCGAGTGACATATACAACCATATTCATGAGTTCTGCTACTGAAACAAAGCACGATGTAAACCTACACTTTAAATTAAGTTCATAGACAGGCTGCGCTGGCGTTTGTAATTTAGTGCCTGCCCATATAAGGCCGTCCGTCAGCGGCAATCCAATAGCAAACTGCCACGGGTAAATATTCACGGGTGAAGGACTGTGCTTATGGAGAGGAAGATGAGATGGTCAGGGTGGTGTTTGACACAAACTCAGCGAAACTGCGAGAGAAAGTTTTAAGTGCCAGGACTAAGGTAACATTAAATACAGCCATGGACATATAAGAGATGGCACCAGCACAGCTGGGAACCTTCGATGCATGTACACCGAGTGGCTCACGTGAACTGACGAGTGCACAGATAAAAGGCAACAGTTCCAAAGAGCTGAACAAAACCGAATTACACAATTGAAAAGGCAGCAAAAAATATGAAGCGTTTGATACATACAAGCATATTCATAAATCCAAAAAAAAGCACACGTTGGAAAAAGTCAATGTCCCGCTAAAGGAGGACAGTGTAAAAAAAACCCGTGCATGCAGTGTGTCAGGTCTCAGATAAAGAAGAAGACGAGCTGTTTATTGATGCAGTAAGAAACGAATCGATGAATGAAACCTGTCATCTTTACAACGATTGACAAACACGGAATGTAACTTGAACACAACACATCCTACAAATACGAACCTGATTGAAAGAAATAATGATAATCAAATCCTTGATGACAGCAACACTCAGTAACACTCACAAAACAAATACTGTATATTGACAGTCATGTTACGTTATTTTTAAAATGTTCCCTTTTCTTTTCTAGCTTTTTAACACACTACTTCTCCGCTGCGTATATACGCGGGTATATATATATCGATCTACATACTCGAATAATGGATACTTTATTCGCCATCAATGATTGTTTTGGTAAAGCCATACTCAGTGTATTCATTAGATGAACGGTAAAAAGTAAGGCGAGGGAGGATGACTTATTGAGGCATGCAGGCTGTAGTGCGCCAACTCTATCTGAATTGCGCGATCACATTTGAAAAATATATCTTTTCAAGTTCTATTTAGTCCATATGTGTCAAACTCAAGGGCGCGGGCCACATCCGCCCGGCGTAATTATATCCGCCCGAGATCATTTTATATACTGTATTATTGTTATTAAAGCCCGGTATATGAAGCGCTGGTAACACAATAAACTACAGATCCCATAATGCAGCGCTTCAGCTGCCTTGCGAACACTTACGCGCTAATCAAGTCTACCTTATGATGCTGCAAGTTATTGCGAAGCTAGCTCACACGATGCTGAAGAGAAAAGTTGATTCTGAAAATAGAGCCTTTAAAACCGATGGGAGGCTGAGTATATGTTTACTGAACCCGTGTGTCTCATTTGTGGAGCTAATGTGGCTGTAATTACAGAATTTAATCTAAGACGGCACTATAAAACAAAACATCAGGGTAACCTGAAAGACCTGAATGCAATGCAGAAGATACAGAAAGCAGAAGAATTAAATAAGAATCTGACACTTCAGCGGACGTTTTACCCGTGCACAATCACAAAGTGATTTCAATTGAAGCTGCTTTTATGGGAGACACAACCACTTGCCCCACTTTCCCTGTTACCAAGTAATGTTAAACCAAGTCGTCACTACGGTGTTCCCAAACACGCACTTTGCTGATAAACTGAGCGCACTGAGTTTGCACGGCGCTTTGGTGACTTTGAAGAACAAAAAGTCCGTCTACATGCGGCTCGAACCTTGTGCATGTTTGGTAGCACATATCTGTGTGAGAAGCTCTTCTCAGTGATAAAGACTAACAAAACAGCACACAGGAGTCGCCTCACTGATGAGCACCTGCAATCCATCCTGAGAATCTCCACAACACAGAACCTCACACCAAACATAAACGAACTTGTTGCCAAAAAGATGCCAGGCGTCCAGCTCTAAAATGACATATGAGCAAAGACAACTGAATGATTTGATTTGTTATTGCTGAAAGGAACACATTTTATTTATATTTCCAGGTTTTGTTATGCAGCATGTTCATATTTGAATTTGTATAATTTTGACAGGATATATTTTTATGGAGAGCAAAATCTTTTGGGATATTTAAAATCTAAGTTTATTTTTATATATAAAATTACATAAGAGTAAAGAAATTTGAATGTTTGTTCTTTTAATGTTTACTTTATTTCTAACTTGTATAATTTAGACAGGATATATTTTTATGGAGAGCAAAATATTATAAGTTGTTTAAGGTTTGAGTTGATTTATTCAGGAATAATATTCCTGTCTGTTTTACCATTCCTACCAAAGATATTTCTGTCGACTAAATAAAAATTCCTTCTATTTAAAATTTAAATAGAACTTGAACAAATACGATAGTTCATAATATCCACGCAGACTTGCACGTAAGAGCGGAGTTATCCGTTTTAACAAGCAGTGTATTGCACTGATCTGAAATAGCTGTGTGTGTATATATGTAGATATGTATGTATATGTATATATATGTTTATATATGTGTGTGTGTATGTATATGTATGTATATATATATGTAGATATATATATGTATGTATATATGTGTGTGTGTATATATATGTGTATATGTATAGATATGTATATATATATATGTTGGTGTGTGTGTAAATATATATATATATTTATATTTTATATATATATATATATATATGACAACAACACTCATCACTCACAACAGTGACAAAACAATTACATTGACAATCAGGTTACGTTATTTTCAAAATGTTTCCTTTTCTTTTCATTGCTTCTTTAACACACTACTTCTCCGCTGCGAAGCGCGGGTATTTTGCTAGTATATATATATATATATACAGTACAGGCCAAAAGTTTGGACACACCTCCTCATTCAATGTTTTCTTTATTTACATGACCATTTACATTGGTAGATTCTCACTGAAGGCATCAAAACTATGAATGAACACATGTGGAGTTATGTACTTAACAAAAAAAGGTAAAATAACTGAAAACATGTTTTATATTCTAGTTTCTTCAAAATAGCCAGACTTTGCTCTGATTACTACTTTGCACATTCTTGGCATTTTCTCGATGAGCTTCAACAGGTAGTCATCTGAAATGGTTTTATTGTGTCACATGTGTTCATTCATAGTTTTGATGCCTTCAGTGAGAATCTACCAATGTAAATGGTCATGAAAATTGAATGAGGAGGTGTGTCCAAACTTTTGGCCTGTACTGTATGTATAAATATATATATATATATATATATATATATATATATATATATATATATATATATATATATATATATATAAACATATACACACACATATATATATATATATATATATATACACATATACTCCCACACTAATGTCTGAACACACACACCAGAACAACCAGTAAAAAGCAGTCCCAGTCACAGTGAGTCATTATTCAGGCATACATACTTCTTTTGGTGTAAAGGAGCCCCCGTAGCTTTTCTTGACACTAAGCGTTAGTGTGTCAGAGAGAAGATATGCAGAATTGATGCTTGGGTTAATTAAAAATAAAATTAGAATCAGCATCCAGAATCCCATGGACAATTCTCCATTGCAGATAGCCAGTTTTCTTACCTGTACAAACTGTAACAAATGAGGCTGGCACACTCTTCCCCTCCCAGTTTATCCCACCATTTTAGTAAGCTTTCCTCTATCAATGTTGACAAAGCCTTAACAGATTTATATTATATAAATTACTTATTGAAAGCATTTTAAAAGTTTTATTGTATATTGGTATAAAAACAATAGAGTCTCACAGAGCATATATATTAAAGAAAATTTTGAGTTCTATTAATTAAGTCCTGGAGTGTCAATTAGATCAAAATGAAAGCCACTTACAATGACAGAGTTCACAGCAGAGGTTTGTGCTCCTTCTTTCTGGCAGATGCTACTGAACAATCAGGGATTAAATGTAGGCAGTTTTTCTTTAAAACATTGTACATACAATCGTGCTGTTCATTTATGTTGACAATTATTGTGTTGTACACTGAGGTACTGGGAATTGTTTCTGAAATTTTAAGAACCAGCACACAAACTGCTTAGTCTATCCCTATCAACATTATGTTGGCTAAATTACCCAAGATTAGTACTGTTACCTTATAGACCTTGAGGTCTGGGTTCAAATGCTGGCTCAGGAACTGCCTGTGCGCATTCTGCATATTCTTCCCATGTCTTTGAGGTGTACTTGGTAAACTGGTTTCCTCTAACTTGTAAAAGATGTGTGTATTGGGTCAACTGCCAATTCTAAACTGATCCTGCGTGAATGTGAGCAGGAGTGTGCCATACAATACCTGCACAAGCCTTTGAACAAAAATGCTGCTGGACTGGACACCAGAGACCCTTAATTGAATAAGCCGAGTACAAAATAAATGAATGGATTGGTTGCATATGAGGCAAATTATCAGTTTAGGTTTTAGAGATGAAAAGATTACATGAGAAAAAAAAAAAAACAACTGAGACATAATTCCTAACAAAATATTAAACTGTACCTAAAGTTTATGTATCTAAATTTTCAGGATGTGAAGAAAGCAGGAGGGAAAAGATTTGGTGTGTGCCATATATTCTGTGTTAGTGACTCAAAGCAACTTTTTCAGTGTTCACATCATTACAAAGGTGGTATCAAGAGTATACACTCTACTTTTGATATTTCAGCAAGTTTGATGTAAAGGATGAAATCAAGGCAAATATTTTCACCTTTAATAAGACCCAGTTAAGTGAAAACAAACTGATATTTTAAAAAATAATAAAAAATACAAAACCTTTAATGCCTTGGTTGCATAACCATGCAGAACATTTAAAATCAAGACTGTAAATATGTTCATTCTAAATCATGTATAAATATAATTTGCCTTCTCTAGGTGTTATTGGAAATTAGAATGTTTTTCAGATTAATAGGAATTTTCCAGTTTTGTAATTTTACATTTAGTTGTAAACTGAAGAAAAACTAAAAATACTTTTAGAAAAAATGTGTGAAATGTAAATGTTGACAAGTTTTTTATTCATCAATCTTGAAGCAAGCAGCAGGAGACCCTTGACAGATTGTTGATCTGCTTTTAGAAAGTAATAATTTTGGGAAGTTAAATGGTGCCAAAAACATAAAAAGCATTCTATAAGCCCATGCCTTTTCTGTATCCATAGTGAAGATATGGAATCTACACTGGTATTATCAGACACATACCAGAAACAAACCCGGGACAGAATGCTAGTTTGTGACAGGGCAAAATCAGTGAATGGGAAACACAGTTACCAGAAAGTGACACAATGACTGCTGAAGTGGATTCTTTTTTTATTATTATTTAATTTCTAAAGGCAGATCATTACAATGGCATACTACTCAATCAAACAAATAATAATGACAAAAAATATAACAATTTACTTCCATCCTGAAAAAACAACAGAAAATTGGAAATACAAAGAAAAAAGACAAACCCCAGCCAAAAGAAAGACAGAAAAATGGGAGAAACAAGCAGAAAAATCTATCCAACTTTTTAAAATGTTGCTAGAACAAGTAATAGCAGAAGAAATTCAATCACAGGCTTGGTATGCTTATTCTAAACATATGAATAAACTCTTGACATGTATTAAAATGTTTTTGGACATAACTTCAAAGAGAGAATTTATTTTTTTCTAATTTGAGATAATAGAGACCATTGCTTATCCACTGAGTTATAGAAGCGGGTTGGGATTCTTTCAGTTAAATAAGATATGTCCGCATACTAACAGTGAGGAATAGGATTTTACAATTGATTTGTCCCTATGCACTTTAACCCCATGCGTGAGTACACCAAATATTGCCCAACATTAATGGATTAGGAGTCATAGTAATACCAAGGCTGTCTGACAAGTATGTAAAAATTTTTTCTCAAAATAATTTTACCCTAGCACATTGTCAAAACATATGGCCTAGCGATTTTGTAGCAAGATGGGAGTGCTTGCAAGCTGCATCCACTTTAGGCAATTTTAAACAAGATAAATGTGATCAATGAAAGACTTTTATTTGAATAATGGCATATAGAACAAGAGTAAAGTCTGTGTTTGGCTGAGTTCCATGCCTTTTCTGAGATGCTAATCGAAAGGTGTCTCTCCCACTGTTCCCTATGGTCACTGAAATGTAGATTTTACATAGCGCTGAAACTCTGTCTTCTTCAACACTAACCAGTATAGCCTCTGAGGTTTAAATATGGATAATAGATGTGGAAATTAGGGAACACTGCTTTTAGAAAAATTCTACATTTTATACAGATAAAATGTGTGCAGCTGGAAAATTACACTTTGAGTATAATTGTTAATAAAATACAAATATGTTGTCTAAATAAACATCTATTAATCCCCTGCTTTTTCCATTGGTTAAATATTAAGTAGGTTTGAGAAGTTGACAAAGACGATTATAGTGAATAAGATCAACAGTTAATTAATATACATTGTGGAGGATTGCCGGCTTCTTACTCCGGCCCTCACACCCAGGCCGGCAGGAGGAGCTCTCCCGACAGCATGATCGTGCCCCGAGTTCCAGCCTCATGGACTATGTAGTGTTTATACACAGCCCTGCTGGATACCTTGGGGGCCGCCGGGAGTCGCTGTAGGAGGGCTCGTGGGCTCTTATGTGCCCTATAACCCGGGAGTACGTCACGGTCACGTGACAGGAAGAAACGACGTGCTCCCGGGTTAAAGAAGAGGACTGTTTACCCTGACCCGGAAGGAATAAGGAACTGTGGATTGATTGGGCAGGAACACCTCCGGGTCAGGGTGTATAAAAGGACTGTGGGAAAGCCCTGAGACTGAGACTGAGCTGAGCTGGGAGGTAGAGGGGCGAAGTGTCTGGGCGAGGAGGAGAGAGTATTATTGCTGTGTTGATTTAGTTTATGAGTAGAGTCAAGTGTAGGGTGCTTTGTGCACATTATTGTTATTTAAGAAAGAAGTCTTGGACTTTTATCCGGTGTCTGGACTGGTACCTGAGGGTTCAAGAGGTGGACAAGAGCATTATCTGCAACAACATTTACTAACATGCTTTATTAAAACTGGTAAGGGTCAGCAAAACAGGGGATACAAAAATATGCAGACACAAACAACAGGTCAAAGGTTGTATCCAAAGTGTAAGAAAAAGAACAAAATATAAGTGTATTAGTCTGATTTATCAGCAGTATACTGGAGAGTTGCATGAACTGCACGCTTCATGTACTTTGCCTTTTTTGGAATAATGTAACCAGACATTGTAGGCAGCACCAAAAAATTTTAAGACAGGGCAATCTTTTAGTATAACTGGACACTTGGCTTGCACCACTCTCTCTGTGAAATCCTCATCTATTCTTACAAATTTTCATAGTACAAAATGTCAGCAAATGCTGTACTGTTTTTTTCCTCAGGTATTCTGCCACTGTTCTTATCTTTACTTACTAGTAATTTAATCTCTGTCCCATTTTCAAGCATATCGATTTCATAGCTGTATTACAAAAATAGAAGTTCATACCTTGTGGGCTTGCATAAATACATAAATGATTTAAGAGTGCAGTATTAGTTGAACGAGACAGAAAACAAGAGACAAGATAAAGTTTTGGGAATACACTCCATGTACTTTAAAAAATTGCGCTCAAAAATATCAATACAAAACAAGTAATTTTTTTGTGACAGAGTCCAAACATGACTGAACTGAAACAAAAGAGTGACAGTTTTATAGAGGGGAGGCAGGAAGAGGTGTGTCTTAAGTGGTGCACCCAGAAGTGCAGTCAGTGATGAGGTTGGATGGGATGTCTGTAGTGAAACCGGAAGTGAGGTCAGTGGTGGAGCTGGAAGAGTAGCAGGAAGTGGGTTCAGGTGGATTTTCCTTCTGTAGAGCAAGGAGAAAAGGCATTATTGTGCGCTACCAACCGTCAGTCTGGTGTATCAACACATCAAGTCAAGCCCATCAACTGCCTCCCATGCGCATGTGTGGGACAACAGCTTTAGGCTAAAAATGGCATGATAGAAAACCAAATCTAGTTTTGAAATAGCTTTTAATAATCTTCATTGAAAAATATATTTTTTAAAAGGTTTATAGACATTTATTTTTTGAAGCCCATTAACAGGAACCCTATGTGTCTCTACAATGAACTTCAACTGTCTTCAAGTTTTTATCATATTTTCTGTTAATTCCCTATAGTTTGCCAAACCACATTTCACATAAGCATATTACATAAAGAAAAAGAAAACTGAAAAATTAAGGGAACTTTTAAAAAGGATTCCAGAAACAGAAGAATTTATTTTAAATGTCTTTTCTATAATATGTATAAATAAATAAACACACCTTATTTCAACTCCATTACAAAATCTCCCATAGACAAGTCTAATAATTCACCACATATGTTTATTCTACCAGTATGAATCAGCTTGTAGACTCTTACTGACTCCAGTTAGGGAAGGAAGTGGCGAATCCTGGAAGACCTTCATATCATTTCTGTGAATCCTTCATTACTGGCGACTTTGCCTTCATTACCTTGAACTAAAAGTGCTTCCTCTGCCTTATTCCTATGATAAGATCCTTAAGTTAAACTAAAAGGTTTTTAACCTTTTGTAAAGCAATTTTTCTTACCACTATCAAAATTATATAAGAATAGGTGAGCACATTATTTTGAAAAACTAAGCATTTATAACAATAAATATAAATGGAAAAATCAATATCAATTTATTGTTAGTAAACTATAATAGAATGCTTTTATTCACACGCTGTAAATGCATCTTGCCAATGTACTATAGACTACATTTTATTAATAATATGTAAATGCATGTGTTATCTTTGTTAAAAAAATTATACCTGCTGATTTACTAAAGTACCATTATAAAAAAAATAAGACATGAATGGAAAAATGTGTTTAGCTTAATAAATCTTTCACTTCTGAGCATTTTTGTTGAATTTTCACACAATCAGCCATTTAAGCGGAATTTTGCCAAGCAAACAGATTTTTGCATAAATTCAATTTAAATTCTCACTCCCCCAAAGCCTATTCAGATCTGGCTTTGACTCCACAGTTTTAAACTGAACTTCCTAAGAAGAAAGACATCTGGGTTTTAAATATTAATTTACATAAAATACTGTGTATGGGACTTCAGATTTAAGAAAATGGCCATAAAAGAGATGTATAGTAAAATACAATGTTCATTATCAAACAATGGCATTCTGGTACCTGGTCTGTCTCGATTGTCATCAGGTGATTGTAATCCTCCTCTGACATTGTCATCATCTTATTTAATAAAACAATACAGATTAACTGTTAAGCAAAATGACGGCATTGAAGCCAGCTGCTGCCCAGGGAAACATATTGGCTATGAACTCCCTAAACTGAAACAGAAACATCTAATGCTTAGGACTGAATGGCTTTGAGCTGAAAATTACAATTATACTGAAAGACCATTCAAGCTACACACACTGCTCGACTTGAACACAAGATTTTGAGGCTGTCTTGTAGTAGTGTTAACCACCATGCAGCCAGGTCTTTACTGGACAGCATAGGGCAAGAAAACAACTGCAGAAAATTATTTTCTACATATGCCTCCGCTTCTTTCAAATGTGACTTCTTTAAGAAAAATTGAACTTTATGAAAGTCCCCAGGATGGGAATGTGCCTCTATAAAAATTAAATACATAAATAGATTAGTACATAAGCAAATATACACACAATTTGGTCTAAATACACATCAGAATGACAGTTAATCAAGAAAATTAAAAAAGAGAACTTCTGAATTGGCTGTCACAGTCACAGTGAGGCATTATATAAATGAATTACTATCGGTAAAAAGAAGCCCCTGCAGCATTTCTTAACACACTACTGCTGAATAATTCATTAGCTGGAAGTCCTCTGTGTTAGTGTGTCAGATAGAGGATGTGCAGCATTGTTCACAATGACACTCAGTTTTGTTTTAATTTTCTCCTTTGCTCCTGCCTCTATGAGGTACAGAGTGCCTCTAATACCTGAGCGTGACCTTTTAATTAGCCTGTTGGTTCAGTGGGCCTCTCTTGAAGTGATGTTATCAGTTCAGCACACCACAGTATAGAAAATCGCACTGGCCATTGCAGAGTTATAGAAGATGTGAAGGATGTTGCTTTCCACATTACTGTAAAGGAATGCAGTCTCCAAAGGAAAAAGAGCCGGCTCAGCTTTTTCTTATATATTTCCTCTGCGTTCCAAGACCAGTCCAATTTGTCATTAATGTGGACTCCGAAGTACTAGTAGGAGTGGGCCACCTCTACATCCACTCTTTGATTAGTGACTGGACATAGTAGCTCTTACTCTTACTCATAATGACTTTTACTTGATGCTTACCTATTTTATTTGTTTTTCAAATTAATGTGACTAAATTTAAGAGAACAAATGGCACTGGAATTGTTATATTTCTTCACTGGCTTGCACTTCATAGCCTTGACTAAGAAAAGCCCAAACTGGAAGTGCAAACATGAAACAAATGCAAGGTCATCCTCATTTTAAGGTTGAGAAAAAGGAGCTCTTGTATTCAAGACCCATTGTTACTCTGAAAACCTCAAATTGCACATTCAGACCAGAATAAACCTAGACCACTGCAGGGCCAATAGAACTAGAACTCGACTAGAAACAAACATTACCAATGGTAGACACATTTTTTTCTGCTCTCCCAACACTCCTTCATACATCCTTACTGGACAAGACACAGTGTATTTAACCCACGTACAAACAGTAATATATATTATAATACAGGCTTCACAATTTGATATGGTACTTCCATGATACAGTGCATTCTTGGAACAATGGACAAATAAATAAATATTTTTGGGAAAAATGAAAATGATTAGCTGAAAACAATAAAACACACAAAATATGCATTAAAAACAATATGTAAAATATGCATTCCAAACTCTGTTCTGCAAGCTAAAAGCTCACTTACCATTTTAGGTAAAAAATATCTCTTATGTTAGAAATGTAAAATACATTTATCATTGTAATGGGACTGACACCTGAATAACATTCCAGAAATTACCAAAATCTAACAAAATAAAATCGATGTCGTATATACTTAATATAATACGTGAAAATCAGAAAAATTAACGCCATTATCATGCACCAACATATACATCTTATTTTATATTTGTAATTCATTTAGAACTCTTTGCAGAGACCTGTTTTCACTTTAACATTAGTGTCAAAAACTCTGTGATTCAATGTTATATAACAATAAAATATGAAGCTTCCAAAGTAGTGAATACTTTTTGTAAGCACTGTAAATAAGATCATGGATATGTATGCAACTCTTAATGTTCAGACTTATATGCCATTTTTTGTGTAATTTCGTAATGTAAAAAAAAAAAAAAAATACTGTTGGGTGAAAACATCACCCTTTCAAACTAATACCTGAGGTGATTATCTTTTTAATATCTTAACCCTTCCCTTAATTTCACTTACTACAAAATATTTTACTACAATATTTTTCTAGAATAGGAAATTACACTGAACAAATCATAAAAAATTGGAAAAGGTTTGCTTAAGAAGACAGGATTGGCATTGTTAAAAAATTTTAATAGGTTATATTACTTAGGGAAACTTACTTGCTTTGCACAACATCTGTTGGGGTTGTTCCCGATTAGCCCTTAATGCAGAAATGCCACTCACTCTGAAAGAGCTTGATCGGCTTCATGTTGGCACTGGTGTACTATAAACTATAAATGTTCTTTAAAGGTTAGCAAAATAAAGAACTAATTGGATCAAAACATTAAACCTGACCTGGTCCAACTAATTGGAAATAATTTAGCAGGAAACAACAACAACAAAGCAATAATATTTTTTGTATTGCCCAAAATCTGTTTTTTGATAGGCCCCCAGCCTAGACTCCCTAAGAAGACAAGAAAAAACTCCCAAAAAATAAACCCTTGTAGGGAAAAAAATATAGAAATCTTGGGAAAGGCAATTCAGAGAGAGGCGTCTTTCCAGGTGGGTTGAATATGCAATGGGTGTCAAAAAATGGGGTAAATATAATACATAAAAGAGAACAGAAGCGATCCTCTTCACAGAGCTAGGTGGCCAATCTATTATTGCCACCTCTGAAATTCAATGCAATAGCACAAACTACAAGGCAGACTGCAAGCATAGACTATATCATTCACTAAACACAGAACTATTACATATGGGAATCTGCCTCCCCCCATCTGGCCACTCCACTGCTGAGTCTATAAATTTACACCGGCTATTAAAGACACAAATCAAATGTATGTTTTTTTATTGTATAATATTAACAATAAGAGCAGCTCACTACTCAAAATGGTAAATTTGCGGGGGAGCTGGTTTCAAACTCACGACCTCTAGATTATAACTCATCAGATCTTACTGCTGCACCACAGAAGCTGTCGTACTGCACTTGTACCTTTTGCAAAAGTGTTTATTTGATATTTGGTCATCAGCCTTCACACATTATACAGCTCGTGTCTACATTTTGTTATTTATTACTAAAACATGAAAAATGTTTCTGTTTTAACGATGTGTTTACATAGATTGTTGTAGACACGGAACACACATGAAATTATTTACTCTATACAGTTCTAGGTAGCTCACTCCCAGATAATCAATGCTTGAGCTGGGAGAACTTCTTGCCCATTCTTTGGCGGTGGGGGGTTGGTATAGCAGGCTTCTTGCTGCTTGGGCTTTTCGACACATTTACAAGACAAAAGATGCTGATGGAGAGGTGCAAAGGGATTTAAGGTGGGCTGGGTTTACGAGTTTTTTCATAGGCTGTGGTAATTCTAGTGTTAAACACAGTGGCTCTACAGGTACGAAGGACAAAAAATTGTGGAAAATTGCCAAGCATCGCTCATTGAGCCTTACTATTTGCATGTTGAGAACTTGAAAATAAAAATGAAAATGCAAAGTGGAATTGTGTTTTACTTTTCATTTTTACAGCTTCATTGTGGTTCAGGCCTGAAAATGAAATTGCAAATGGTGTTATTTCGTTTTCATTTTCATTTGTGCAGCATTCTTGCATACAGACTTTTAAATTACACTGCAAAAGAGAGTGTTAAGTGTTCCCAAAGTTATATTTAACACTATTTAATTGTTAACTGTGGCCATCATATTTTCAAGTATACTGAAATACTGATTAAAGTTTTGCTGAGTTATACTAATCAGTGTCTTCAAGACATTTGATTGGTTTTATTTATCTAGAAGCAATTACAGTTTCTAATCTTCTTGGGTAAGTCTCTACATCTTATCCCATTCTTCCTCTTAAGCTTGATTAGATTGGATGGGAAAGGTGTGTAAGTTGCCATCATCAGGTCTCTCCAAAGATGTTTATATCTGGGCTTTGGCTGGGCCACTCAAAACCACTTGTCTAGGCTGTACTCTTTGGATCATTGTCATGCTTAAATTGTCATACACCTTTTACCCAAAGCCATTCTTCCATAAATGCCTGATTGTAGAGTGCTGCTGAGATGGTCGCCCTTCCAATAGTTTCTCCCAGTTCAGCAGAAGACTTCTGAAACTCTGTTACAGCAACCATTGCATTCTTGGTCATCTCCCTGACAAAGGCCTTTTTTACCTGGTTACTCAATTTGGCCAGATGGGCAACTCAAGGAAGAATCTCCTGATGATTCCAAAATTCTCCCATTTCACAATTATTAAGAGCACTGTGCTCATGGGAACACTCAAAGCTTTTGAAATAGTTTTATACTCTTGCCCCGATCCATGCCTCACCACAGTTTTATCATGGAGGTCTGGAAAGAGATCCTTGGACTTCATAGTTTGGTATTTGTCCTGACATGCACTTTGAATTGTGGGACCTTAAATGCAAAGGTGTATGAATTTCTCAAACATACCCAATAATTAAATTTGCCACAGGTGGACTCCAATCAAGATCTAGCCACATGTCAAGGACAATTAAAGCAAACAGGATGCACCTGAAAAACAATTTGGAGGGCCACAGCAAAGGGTCTGAATACTTACATAAATGAAAGATTTCAGTTTTTGATTTTTAATAAAGTTGCAAACCTTTCTGAAAACATGTTTTTGTCTTTATGAGTTATTGAATGTAGATTGATGAGCAAAAGAGCATACAGTATGTATCCATTTGTCATTTAATCAGATACAGAATAAAGTGTGCAGAAAATGAAGGGGTCTAAATATTTTCTGAATCCACTGTAACACTGAATTTCAGCACTTCTGACAGAGCAGGTTGATCATTCTCAGCAGCAGGTTCATTAATCAACAATGACTTCCAATTTGGTGCACACTTATTTAGAGCATGATGCAGAAGGGGTGGAGCTTTTGAGATAACAAAAGAATTGATGTCAGTTATTATCCATAGAGTGGTCTTCAGGTCTACAGATGAAAAGAAAAGAGATGTTAACGACTGTGCCTGCCATGACTTAAAGAATCAGTTCTTACCTGTTGGGGCCCTGAAGGTGTCCCTTAAGCGCGTGTGTCTGACAACATCTGTTATAGTGACCACATCCACAAAACAGTTGACATGTACAGCTCAACCCTCACCTATTTGGAGCATCTAATAATTAACTGAATGTCAACGATTTAAAATTTGAGCATGCCTTTCTAAATTTAATAAAAAGTGTTTCAGCAACATTATGAACAATAAAGACATGAAATAAAAATATTCAGTTCATGGATCTGCTACAAATTTATGATCAAATTCATAAAACTGAATTTAGGGGATTAGGAATAAACAGCATACATTTCCTCTATATTCTGTCATCTCATTAGTTTAATAGCCATTTTTCTGTCATCTCTGCCTTATGTAACCTCAAATGTGTTGCTTTATTCCACACCCATGAAGTCTAGTTATCAGCTTCTTTAGTCAGTTTTGCAATTGTATTAAATGACAGATTTACTTTGTCATTTATTGAGTTGCTCCTGGGTGACAGACTGTTGCGTCAGTTTGGCATAATTGGTATCACTTGCATTTTTTCCGTTCCCCAAAACTTCCAAAAATATTGTCTGATCATTAAACAGGGCTGTGATACTGAATACACTGAATATACTGGATTGACTCATTAGGCCCTTTTCTGTCCACAAATCCAGTTATATAATACAGCTGTCAATGTTTTTTTCGTAATGAACTGTTTGTCAGTCATATAAACGAACATACATTATTTACATAATACTATTGGTCATTCATAGTCTCCAATTCTAAAATGTTTTAGTACTAGCAGAATAAGCATTTGGTTGAAAGGATTATGAATTCGTAGCATAGGTCATTAATATCAATGACTTTTTTTTTTAATTAAACTGAACTTTTATTTGTACTGTTTTAATATGCTATGCATATAGAGTGGAGGAATGACTAAAAAGAGGAACAAAAATGGGGTGGTATTAATTAATTATTACTTTGTAATTTCATAGACTGGCATAGCCAAATCAAGTTTGAAGTTTCTTGCCATATGTTCATAGTACAATGAAATTTTTACCTGTATGGCACCTCAGAACGGTTGGCAATAATACAATAACATAAAACGACACACAAACATAACAAAATCTTATGCGTTTAGTACATTCCTTGATACCCACATAATCTCCTGGTTATAAAAGGAAAATATTTATGGGGTTTGTTCATTAAAATAAAATCCTAATCTTACTGGTAAGAGATTTCTTGTAAGCTGGTGTCTATCCCATGCATTTAAGGCACAAAGGTTTTGCCAAATCTGATTGGGACAACACAAAGTCTTCTTAATTTTTAAACTGTTAATGTTTTAATTGTCAAGAAAAGGTTACATGCCACTGAAACTTTAGGTGCAACAAAAAATGAGGTATTGAACTCTCACAATCAAAAGAGCCCTGCACAAAACAGGTGAAACTAGAAATATTTGCCTGATGTTAAATATAATTATATGAAAGATCGGACAAGATTGCAATAAATACTTAATACTTTAAATACCACTAATGTTATCATCTGCTACAAATGCAATTCAGGAGCAAATTGATAAACCATCAGTCAATGCTTCTTTTCTTATTCATGACTGCACATGCAATGCTCAGAAAAGGCTTGTTCTCCATACCACAAGAGGCAGACCATTCTGCAAACTTCATGGAGGCAAACTAGAATCAACATTGCTAATGATTACTTACAAATGTGTGTATTGTAACACCCAAATGAGATGGTTTGTGATTGGTCCAAAAATGGAAGGAAGGTAACACTGTGCTGATGAGATACTGTACATATTGTAGCATTTCACATAAAAACTAGCAGTGCTAAATATTTTAAAACAGAAAAAATAATCTGTTCATCTAAAATATATTTATTATACCAGCGAATTGGACTAACACACTTACCCTATCATGGGGATGTGGTGTTGTATTTCTTACAGATTTTACCTAATGAAGTCTTTCTCCTCCTTAATGTTATTTTGGCTTTCTTTTGTCTGTTGAGCCTCTGAGAATCTACTCACTAATAAGTTAAACTTGCCCAATAGTGTGCCTCTCAATTTATACATCATAAATTAAAACAGAATATGAATGACGCCAGAAATTGCACAGATTATGAGATCTCAATGTACTTGTCCAAGTTGACTACCCCTAGTAGCAATCATTAGACTTCAAACTGCCTGTCAAGACAATCAGAGGGACCTCCTTTAACCCTGGCTAGCAGATGCCAGTTTTTGAAGTTTAGGGGAAAAA